>NW_028262290.1:33657500-33780000 GCF_047370975.1 Nipponia nippon | reverse complement strand
TGTTTGGATATAACACTGGCAGCTTCAAGACCTGTTAACATTTCGATCATTATTTTGTGAATTAAAATAAATGTGGGCACTGAAGTTCCTGCTTTGTAAAATATATCATAGATATGGGTCTAGTCACCTCATTGCTATGCTGTGAAACCCGTAAGGGGAATTGCTGTTACTGAGATGGGAAAGCAGAGCTGGACAGTCTCAGACATTGTTTTATTATTTGAGACTGTGTCTTACCAGTTCACTACTTCAGCCCAATACGGAACTTATATTTAAACATTTTTCCCTCTAGGTTTTGTGGCAGTTTCATTCACAAAATTGCATTGAACCAGCAATTTTTCTGCTGATAATGTATAGACATTATTCATTTGTGCATCTGGATTCTTTTCTATATACTTAGTCTTTTATTCTGACCCTGTGATTCTCAAGCATAAACTGGCTATTAAAAGGCATTTCATAATTCCATCTGAAACTTCTCCTGTTGCTTTATCTCTTGTTGACTCTGAACAAGATCATCATCTTGCCTGCAACTCATGCCCATAATTTGGCCACATTCACCAGTTTCAGCCTTGCTTTAGATTTTTTCCTCCACTGTATATTTTCAGATTAACCTCTAAAATGTTATTTCTTAGCCCTCTCCCCCCCCCCCCCAAAAAAAAACCAACCAAAAAAAACCCCAAAAAACTCCAAGACTCATTTTGCTCTTCTCAAAACCTGATGAATGCATTCTTGTCCAACTTGTAACCGATGATGCTGGACTACATCTTAACAACATCACCCCTCCCTTCCATATTTCAGTTAAATATAAGCTGTTATTGGTCTCAAAACTCTTTCTCTTGATTATCCCTTTCCCACCTGACTTCTCTTGCTCACTAATGAGAGATTGACTTCTACTTCCCATTGGTCCATGATGTTTGTTCTCATTGCCTATTTGTTACGTTTTCTGCCACCTACTCTTTGGCCTATTCCTGCTACCTGGTAGATGCTTCCCCTAGCCATAAATAACTCTCAAATGTCTTTGAAATTTCTCTTTCAAAATTTTCAGCAATACAAACAAAAATGTTGAGAGTGGGCTGCAAGTATCCTAAGGTCATACTCTATTATGCTGACAAATTCTGTTCCCCACTCCCCTTTGTGTAAATCTTATCTGCTGTGTTTTGTTGTAAGACTATTGGATGAAGGGGAGGACATAGTTTTGCTATCTGTTTATGAAGCACGCAGCACAACAGTGTCCTAGTCTATGATTTGGTCTGCCAGGTACTATGGTAATGCAAATAAGAGTGGAGCACATGCTCCTTGGGCACAGACCACATGTGAGTTTAATAGGATTACATCCTGCAGGTTAAAACTAGCCTACTATGGAAATACAAAAATGTACACCAGCCACATGACCCAAGGGGATCTTCTTGACTGCCTCTTGATAACACAGGCTACAGAGTGGTTGTCTGACTAAAGGAAAACTAAGCCGTTCTTGAATTTCACACCTTAAAACATCAATGCTACTGAGGCAGGAGAAATTTCCCGTTAAATGATTCACAGACTTAATCCCTTTGATATTCGATTGGCTGACCACAACTTAGCACAGCATGCTGCTGGAATACATTTTTAACTCTGACTCCTAGAAAGATCTCATTCCCACTGGAATTCTGGTGCAGAGACTGGGATTAAAACCAGATCTCACTGGGATGCGAGGAAGGTACAAGACTGAGACCAGCAAGATCTGGTTTACAAACTCCTGTCTCTGCCACATTTTAGAAGTCTTTCTTCATGTTAGTCTTGGAAAAACTATTTAATTCCTTAATGTTTTAGTTCTTCATCTGTGAGTCTGTGATGATAGTTTTTCATTCTCTCTCCTTGAGCGTTTACTGTTTGTCAGGCTGCAAGCTATTCATAGTAGGAGCTACAAAGCCCTGAATGCGTATCTGTCTAAAGATGAAGCCTCTATGATCTATCAAAATACATATGCTAGGGATATAAGTAGAGCTGAGCAAAATAATTTTATTCTTCTAAATATGGACACAAATTAGGGGGAACAGAAATGTGTCTGAGGACAAAAAAAAATTAAAAAAGATAAAAAACCAAAACAAGCAAACAAATAAAAAACCCAGAAAAAAATTTTCAAGAAGGAGGAAAAAAAAAAAAAAAACACAACAAAAATTGAATATAGCATTTACAGTGTAACTGCATGCACTTTCAACACTGTCCGTACTGAAAAAGACAAGTTTTCCCTATGTATTGCTAGGGGATATGACATGAATGCTACAAAACCCCATTCTACATAGAACTTCAGAGGAAATCTTCTGACTTTTCTTCCTTTTGTAACACTTCCGTTGTGCCTGCTTCAGCTTTCAAGAAAATCAAGGTTTTTTACTGGCCACCATTAACTTCCTACAGAAATATGTGTTATGAGCAAATCCAGCTACCTAAAAAACATCCCTGAAAACATGGCTGCACTCCCCAAACTTTCCTGTGGCCACAAACAAACCAGCCTGACTGTTAAAAGAAAAAAACCAAACAAATCCACCACTAGATAAAAACAAGGAAGCATAAGACTACAGAGCACTATCCCATTTCACACTGGCTACACCATTAAATCCCTGTCAGAGTCCTCACTTGCCATTGAAATTGTCAAATCCCGAGACCCAGATGTGGAGCCACCCAGCCCAGTCCTTGATGCCTCTCAGGCACAGAGGCAAACTGTACAGTGCAGACAAGGTTGTGTGGGGAGCTTCTCCTTACTGCATTGCAGGGATGAATTGCTGAGATCTGTTCCCATCCTTGGGAAGTACGAGTTTACAGGGCTGCCTGCAAGCTGAGACTAGTGCCTGCTGCATCCCAGGAACAGAGACAGGGAGGAGCCCTTGTACAATTGGGCTCTGGTCTCCCACAGTAAGTAGCAATTAACTGCATAGCCTTCCAGCAGAAACCCAAATACAAGTTCACGCCTTGTCTCTTCCAGTCTTGGGAAGCAAAAAGCACCCAGTTCACATGGGTAGTATGCTGTTACCTGCCTTCTCCCAGAGCAAAAGAAGAGCACTCACTTCTGGGAGGTCATACTGTCAGTTGCTCCTTCTCCATTGAGACTAGGGTCTCACGATATTGCAAGGTAAGAGGCTTTTGTCTTAGCACTACTAATTGCTACCTATCAACGGATATTGGTGCTGGCTTTTTGAGTGGTTTGGGGTTTTCTTCTCCTCCTTCCACTTCCTCAGTGGGTTTCAGTGACCCCAAGTACTCAGCTAAGGGGTGCTGGTGCCTCCCAGCAGAGTGGTACTCATGTGGTCTCTGGCTAGAGGTAGCAAGATCCAAACATGTGAAAGAGTTGATATGAGTCAGTGCTTCCTGCTTCTCAGATTCTGGCACCTGATACCTCACAGCTGAAACTGAGGTACATGAGTGCAGCAGGCCAGTTGGTTTGCCAGGCTTGAAGGCAAAGTCTCTTTCCCAAGTAATACATTCGAAGTCCATATAGCTACTGTTAATATAATGGAAGACTCTAAAAACACTGACGGAGTAAATATCTGTGCCTGTATAATTAATCATTTTCTCTACAATGTGACAAGCAATGAATGGATTCACAATGGCCTTTCTTTAATACCATTTCTGTCAGAGACACTACAAATTTTGCCATCACTGCGGAATATTCCTGCAATCCTGACATATTGTATCTTATAGCCTATATTATTTTTAACGTTAATATTGAGACAGTAGACCAGTTTTTGTCATTCTTCATCTAAAGGCACCAAAGATAATTATTAAAATATATCTATGTGAAGATAAAATCTTATATTGCACAACCCAGTGATGGGCTATATAAACTGGATGAAAAGGCTTCCCATAAATATTACACTGTTTCCCCTTTGCGTATAGATAAAAGCACTTTTCAAACCATATTGGTTTTAGATGGCTAAAGAAGACAAAGGTAAAGGGACAATATCACATAGTCATTGGAAGAGTTGGAAATAGAAATCTGACTCTGTATTATTCTCCTTTGAGTTGATCACAGCTGCTTTGATCATTGCAATCCAAGGGTAGCATACACTGCTTTTACACTTTAACTGGGGAAAGTGCCGCTGAACTATGCCTTTTGTGGTACCGCTGAGCAAAGAGAAACAGTCAACGGAGACAGGCACCTGAGCCTGGGTCTCCTTTGCAGGCATTATCTGAGCTTCTTTTGCCATCTACCTCTCTAATGCCAAACATGAAAAAAAGGGCAAAACTGCTACATTTCATAATAAGTCAAGCATATTCATCTTAGCTTCTTTGGTCTTGTGACTAGTTCAGCCTTGTTAATCAAGCTCATCCTGACTCAAGTCATGTACTGAAGCCACATATCATAATTTGGAATGCCTGAAGATGTAGACAAAGAGGGTTTGAAACCATATGGACAAAATTCCTCTTAGACAAGCCAAGAAATGCTTCTATATCTGTATGTGTTGGTCAGATAGAGTTGAAGTCTTTAGGGATGTCATCTGTCGTTTCACCTAAGGCACTGCTGGTATATTTTAGGAATACTGAAATCTAATTTGCTAAATTGTAATTATCTTTACTTTCTTTGAGTATACTTATATCTTCTCTCAGAAATTCCTTAAATAACAAAGAAATCATATACATGGATATAAAATATTTTTCATATTTTTGGTGTTTTAGAAAAAACAACACATTTTGATATAAATCCTATGGACCTCAGCACTTTGAGTTCCAGAGATATTTATCTCAACATTTCTTGAAGTCATCACCACTGGAACATCTTTCCTTCATGGAAAAAGCAAAGCATGGAAATTTGGGCTGAAAAAAAGAGTCTGCCTGCATACTGCTGCCACTTTTGCCTGCATTATATCATAAGGCTTTTACACAGGGTTTTGGTAGTTAAGGAATCATGAGCCTAGAGAATACACTGATCCTAATCATACAAATGCAAAAACTGTTCCCTATCTCAGTCTTTCCCAAGTATTTCTAGCCAGTGATTACAGCAGTTTTGGGTGGAAGAGCAGAGACAGTCTGTGATAGCGACTGCAGCATACACCTGACCACTGTCGTGCCACTAATTGTTGCTTGGGTCAGAATGGCAGAAAATGACCAAAGCTGTCAAACAAAGGATATTAACTGCAGAAGTGAGCTTGTTAAAAGGAATAGAAATCAAAATACAGTCATAAAGAAAAAGATAAGAGCAAGAACTAACAGAAAGTTTTAGAAATGCTGTTATGGTCATTTCTTTAGATGTCCAGAAGTGTCCGGACAAGATGCCATTTATGATTATATTTACGAGGACAAAAAGCCAGAGGAGAGATGTGAATGATCTGGGTGGACATCGTAATAGAAGACAGCTCAAAAGCATGTATAGAGAAATAAAGTAATGAAGCTGGTTAAGAGACAAGAAGCAGTGGAAAGACATCCCTTGAGCCTTATTATAACTGCCTAGCTGATAGAGGGAAATTAAAAACACACAAACAAAAACAACCTGAAAAAACAACGCACAGGACTGAGTAACAGATGTCCTTCTTTTGTGTATGAGCAAGCAAGGGACATCAGTCAGAGCCACAAGTGTAGCCTATGTATGTTATGTACAGACTAGACATCAAATACATGATTTAGAATGCACCAGCTGACAAACATGTTGTAAATTTTTTCCCCCACTTTTTCAATTAGTTCGAACTGAACTATGGGATTAAAACTTGACAGTAGTCTACATCTTTTGAATCACACCATGCTTTTTTTTTATATACACTGATTGGACTTCTGTGTGTGTCGAAGGAAAGTTTGTTAACTATCTTTGATATTTGTTCTCTTTTGCTTCCAAGAACAGAAGGCTGGTAGTAGTTGGTAGCAAATATACAATGGTTGGTTGGTTGCATTACATCTGTAGCTACTAGAAGTATAAATAATCTGTATTCTTGCAAGGATGCATGAATTTATGCTTCTGGTCTTCCCAAGAAGTATATTCTTTATGAAGAGTCATTAATAGGGAATGTTTTCCATCCTTTTCAGAAACCAAGGATTCCTCTCAGGCTAGGGAAGATACTTCTCACTGCTAAGCTGAGAAGATCCAAATGTAGCATGGCAGACCAAGCAGTGGCATGCAATTCCTTTCCTATGAGGTATACTGAAGCAGCATTACCAATGGTGAAGGATGTGTTCTATTGAGATTAAGGTCTTAAAAAGGAGAATATGGTGTCTTCTTCCACTGGGCAAGGAAAAAAAAGATGTAGGTCTCATATGTTTAAGCTATGCATTTTGTGTCCCTGTTCCAAATATGAACTTGCACAGCTATATCAGTTAAATCAAAAATCTGCATTTCATTTCATACTACAAGACTTGGAAAATGTGTTACTACTCACCTTAAAAGACAAGTTTACGTACAATATCTCAAAAACTGTTTGACAACAGAAGGTCGGGTGTGACATATATTTGACATCCTAAAACCTCAAACTAGTAAAACTTTGAGGTCAAGCAAAGGTAAAATCAGAACAACCCTCTTGAGATTTTTATTGCATATGATAGGACCACAAATAAACTTTAAGTCCCCCAGCTTCTAACATGTCTGAACTTGACTGAAAGCTAAAGAGAAAGCTTATCTATTGATTTTTACATGTAAGCTAAATGGTAAAATAACCTTGACTCATTAAAGATGTCAGTGTTGTAGATGATTTGGATATCTTTGTCATTTGAAAATAACATATGGATAATTTACTCAAGTTGAATTATTCTTAAGTAATTTGCAATGCTGCAAAGCTTCAGATTTTTCACCTTCACGATTACCCAGAATACTTTAGCATTAATCATGATATTCAACAGTGGAAAGAAATGCTAGTCTATTTATTGAATCTGTATGAAGAGAAATATTTCTTTTTACACTTATAAGTTTTACAGTGGGTAACTTATCGAGATTTTGCCAGTGTGTGCACAAAAATTTGTTATAAATAGGAATATATGATTCAAAATTGCAAATTATTTTGCAAATAATAGGTCTGTTGCAAAATATCCAGAATGCCTTATGAAAGAGTGTCAGTGCTTTCGCATGTGTAGTATAAATATTACCTATCTAGCCTGTCACATCTAGTCTGTGAGGAGACCAAGATTTTATTTCTAATTGGTTTTTTTATTACTATCAAATAAAAAAGCTCCGTTCATAAAAAATGATGAGGGTTGTTTCACGAGAAATGTCGTGGTCTGGGATTGCACCTTTTCCTGGGTAAAGCTGCCATCTCTTTTCTTACTGAGAAAGAATTAATCTTTCTCCACATTTGGCAGAATTATTTTAGCTATGCCTCTTGATCTGTTCGACTTGTAAAAGGATACAAGAGAGTCAGCTGATAATAAAAAGAAATGCTCAGACTGCATGGGATAATGAAACAGTAGGTTTCATGCTAAAGAAATTTCCCTTATAGGAAAAAATATGTGTTCACACATACATCAGGTATGACACTGGTGTTCACACTCTACATAAGAAAACTTTGGGGGCAAATTGCAATTTTCAAAGGATAAAAATAGGTGTTCTTTATCCTAAGGCTTTAGGGCAGCTTATTCGCCTGAAGTGGAAGATCTGTGATGTCCTAAGTATGAACATGATACTGAGAGTGGGTGGGCTTGTGCAACAGGAACTTTGACATCCCAAACAGAATATGATGTTTTTGCAACACTATTTTTATATCTGAAGTATTTGTAATTTCTGCATGTGGAATTTAAAGATTTATACAACAACACTGGAGGGGATTGGATGAGTGGAATGAACAAGGTCCTTCTGAGATCCTCAATCTGAATAAGGCTTTCTATCCTGTTTAGAGACAGTTCTTGTCATACCACCCATGAGATGGTATTTTTAAGTGGTATGGCACAAGTACAGCCAAGACATCTGAACCTCAACATGCTTCAAAATCAGAGTGCTGTTAGCTTGTATGCAGATGTTTCATAGCCTCTTCAGATTTTCTCTTTTATATTTGTGTCACAAACACAATATGTGAATTGCTGACAGATTTCAAAACAATCAAACATAAATTAATTACTCTTGGTTCTAAAATTCCTAAAGGTTTGTGTGCAGACTTTGGCTAAGAAAGGCAGGAGCGCTTAGGAAAGGAGGGAAAGGGGGAAGGAGGCTGTGTGAATGTTCTTTAGGGATCTAAAGGGAGAAAAGCAATTTGCATTTCCAGGGAGATACATGATGAGCAAGTTTGGCTTAGAAAGCCATTGGGTGAAACTGAAGAACATAGTAGGTGGAATTTGTGTCTGTGCTCCTGCCAGTGCTTGAGTTATTGGGAACACTACAAATCTAGAAACGAAACTTTGCTGCAACTTGTGATGCTTCTAGTTAAGTCAGGCTGCATTTACAGAGCTGTGTCTAGAGATGTTTTCCTGTGCTTGAATTATGTTGGATCTCTCCTCGGAATGACTCTCTGTTAAGTTAGCATTTTGCTAAGGAACAATCAGTGGGAGTTTTAAGATTCCCTTCCATATACAAAAGGGAATACTTGGGAAGGAATCCAGCATTGGTCTGAATCAGTTAAGAGGTCTGCAGGTTTTTTTTGCCCCCACAAAGAATCACATCAGGGAGAGCCTACAAAAGGAAGAATCAACCTGTCTAAAAGAAAACCAATAAAAATAGCTTATTTGGTAAAAATGAAAAACTTCAAGGCTTGTTTTCTCATGAATTTCTACTGAAGAAAAACATAAGGTAGTGTCTGTGACCAGAGTTAGGGGAAAAGTTGGCTGAGTATTGACAGACACCACAAAAACTGGGTTAAAAGCTTGATGTTTTGAGGAGAGATTGTTCTTAGAACAAACATTATTGCAGAATGATACAAACTACACTAGGGAAATCAGCTAGAAGGGCAAGTGCTCTCTGAATATGTGGCAGCTTTGAAGAAGTTGGCAGGAGTGTATCTTTTTGGGACAGTCATATATCAGGCATTGTGGGATAGGAATGTTTATGACATGTGAAATTGTCATCTGTGAAATCTTGCAACCTGCACACAGACACCCATACACACACAAGTACTTTAGCATTTGGAGGTTAGAAAAGTCATATAAACCTTTGTTGTAACAGTAGGGATTATATTTTTGAAGTGGCAGAAAAAATATGCAGCAATTTCGGAAGAAAACTTTTTTTTTTAAGTATCCATCTGAAGAAAGTGGGGGAGCAGCCCCTGAGTCAAATTGTAGATGGCAAAGACATATTTATACCTTAAAACAAAGTTATGAGATACAAGTCTGCTGCAAAAGTCTGCCTTTAGCAGAGACAGTGATGAAGCTCTCAGTCTTCCCTCCCCTGGATATATACTTCCTGGGAAGATGAACATGGTAAAACAAGTGAGGAGCAGAGAGCATAATGTAAGGCAAATGGACACCAGGGTGATGGGTAGGCAGAAAGACATCTCCTTCTGTTTGGTAGAATGTAGATTAAAAGGGATAATGGATGAACGTTTGAATATTAAACTGATTTTAAGTGTTTCATGAATTAAACATAATAGTTTAGCTTAATTTAAAACTAACATGTAATAGTTCACCTGCAAGAAGAATTAGTCAAAGTCCACAAAATTTTCGTCTTGATTCGAAGTAGAAGGCTTCCAAAACTAGAGACCACAGCTGGTACAAAACATACATGTCCAGGAATTTATCTTGGTTTCACACATATGATCAATCCAAACACAGAGTTATTTCTATTGAGTATTTATTAATGAGAGAAGATAACAATGCATAAGAAGAAATAAGAATAAGTAGTTTACTTAAACTGGACAGGATTTGTCATATGAATGGACAACTAAAACTAACAGGTAAAACCAATTTTGTAAGGATAGAATGTAACAAAATACACGAGGTGACACATTACATCAGAGAGCAGTTGGGTCAGATATTACTCAAAGTCACAAAGCCTATTTATGATTTAGAGTTGTGCCTGCTACAAACTTTTGATGGTGTTGCAGGTGGGCATCTCACACAAAACACCTGATTGCACCAGGAAGCAGCATGAAGGGCTCCATAGGCATTCACCCATAGGAAAAATTGTTTCATTAAAATGTAACATGGTTATTTGATTGTCATTTCATGCAGCCAATTTTAAAGCTATCTGAGAGCTTCTAAAGATAATAGAGAAAGTGTTTCATCAAAGATGGATAACTTGATATCAGGCATCCGAAGGCACACCTCCTCCTGCAAGGAGCAGGGAGTTGGACTCAATGATCCTTATAGTCCCTTCCAACTCAAGATATGCTGTGATTCTATGATCTTTTTGATAAATAAAGTGATTTTCTGACTAAAATTTTCAAAATGCAAATGCAGCAGTATTGGTGACCACTATAACCACCATTATATTAAAGCAACTGATTTTCCCAATTCTACAATAATTGTTGGTAGGACTGGCATGCACATTTAACTTATGAAGTGTTAACAAGTGAAAATTTCTCAGGGATATCCTGATAGATATCAATGAAATTAGAACTTGAGAGACAAGAAAAAGATGTTATATTGGATTTCTTGGCTTTAAGCTGCTATAGGCACAACAATAAAACAAATAATAGTATATGATGGAAAGAAAAACGGGAAAGCAAATGGAAGTGGATATAAGCTGCAAGTTAAAACCTGTAGGAGAAGTAAAGGAAAGCTAAAGGTTTCAATGAAATATCAATTGCTTATAGAATTAAAAGTTGTAAGAATGCTTTAAAAATCTTATTGGAAACATGTATAAGTTCACTGCTAGGTTTGTTTGATCAAATACTGATGTATAAAGACAGGAATGTTCAGCAGATATTTCAGTTCGTTATTTGAAATAAAACAGAGAGATGTATCTGTCCCATGTGATGCTGTTGTAATTGAAACTTTACCCTCTGTAGCAAAGGTTTTTGCTGGAACTAAACATTTTTAACTTAACTGGCCAAGATATCTCACACTCAGGAACTACCCAGAATGTCTCTAAACCATAAATGATAACCATAAAGAAATGGAAAACAGGGCAAATTCCAAGGGACTAGAAGACTCTACATGATTTCCAAATATTTCAAAGGGTACAGAGAGTTACTAACAGGACAGAATGATGTTAATTTTAAGTAAAAAATTGAATAGTTAATTTATGCCATTACTCACAAAGTAGCTAGAAATATAATTATAAGAAGGGGAAAAATATAGTCAATGCCACTCAGCATTACTTTCTGAAAGATAGCAATTGTCATCAAGTTGTATGGGGGTTTTTGTTTGAGTCTTTTAATAGGATTAAAGATTTCGATGATGAAAGCTTTATGCAGGTAGCAGGGACTTCTTCCAGCCAGCTGCCTTATTACTAAAAGATATTATGGTTAAAATGGTTGAGCTCTATGGGGTTAACAGGCCATACAAATTTGGCTTATAGACAGATCACAGAAACTAGTTGTTTACGCTGAGATACGATAAAGGGACTTTTTAAGTCAGTCCCCGAGTTTCAAGTCTTGATCCAGTCCTAGCCAACCTCATTATCAAGAATGTAGATGCCAATACCACATCTTTCCAGCTCGCAGATGACACAAAGGTTGGTGGGGTAGTAAATGATGGGGACATCTCACTTTTACAGAGTGATTCAAATGGCTTGTTAAAATGGGTACAGTTTTGCACCTTCTAATACAACACAATAAAACATAATACATCAAAAAACAGATTAGATAGATAGACTCTGATTAAAGGATTGGGTAATACTGGACAGCAGTAACTCAGCAAAGAAACATAATAATTGGTCAGTCAGAGACAACTGCTGATCATGAACTCTTTCTGCAGGATCTGCCTCCGTGGCTCACATGCCCTTTGGTATGAAAATAAAGCTGATACCAAGTAGCAGCGTGGAACTCGTTTTCCCTCCATACATAGCACAGCAAAACCATGAGTACGATATGTATTCACCCATACTTCAGGAAGGACATAGAAAACAGTAGAGAGAGATATGAAAACAATCTTAAAAGGGATTTGGGGGGAGAAAGAGGAAACAGGTGTTAGGATCCAAGGGTCAAGGCTCCTCAGTTATTAATTTTGTAAAATAAACTGAGTGAAGCTTTAATCTCTCTCAGAATAATTCCAAATCATGATGACAATTAAACAACAAATACATGGTAGATTTACCATTGGAGTCTTGAAGGCGGTTTTATACATCCTTTTAAGAAGCATGTATACTTCCAACCTATGAGTAAAGCTCAGTGACCCTTTGGCCTATGCCTCTCTGCAATGGTCCTTTATGGCTCTGGATTCTGTGGTTCCAGTTTAGGTGCTTACTAGGTTTGTAACTCCATGAGATGGCAATTTTAACCAAGCCTACCCTTGGCTTTCAGCAAGCCACTGGTACAAGTGAGGAAGGCTTTCACTCTCCCCAAAGCATTCTTCTTACCGTATCTCCTGATTCTCCAACAGCCCCTCTCAGGAATTTCTGACTAAGCATTAGGTTCCTTTTCACATATCTGGCTAATCAAACTTACAGACAGAGCTCCTTGTGTAAATCCTAACTCATCAGTCTCAGTGCAGAATCCTGGGGCTTTCCAGGCCCATATTTCTCATGTGGCTTCTGGCTTCCCACGCTCCATGCAATTTTGCTTTATATGTAATGTTAGATCCCTAGGCTCAGTGCAGGATTTCTTGTGTAACAATTTGGATTACGGGCTGCATAAAGGATTCCTTTTGTGAGAAAGGTGTTTTCTGACAAAATTCTGTCCCTTTTTATCCTTATCCTATTTCTCTGTTTCCCTACCTTCCAGCTTGCCTTCAGCTGCTGCCTCAGAAAATGGATATCCTGACATCTCACATCAGTTCTAACAGTGTTTCAAGAAAAGTATGCGTTGATAGACTGCAGTAAAATGTCGTGATACCTTCACTGTACCAAGGAGCTGATCTCAAGAGGTTTCAGCCATAATATACCCAGTAACTGAAAATGGCTTGTGCTATGGCACAGAACTGTTGTCATAATACTAGTCAGAATTTAGGTGCCAACATTTGGGGGGTAGGGGTAGCATAACAGTGTTTGATTTTTGTCTTGAAACTTTTTTGATAGTAACATATATGTTGGTTATATTACCCTATCTCAGAAAAATACACACACATTCTCACTGATGGTGGTTGCATTAGGGTGTGAAATATATGAATGCATTCATATCTGAATATATTGTCGAATAAAAATTACCATTTCTTGAATTTGGAGGAAGATACTATTTGGGGATGAAAAACATTCTGGCCTGATCTACTTCTGTTTTTCCTTCTGCAAACCTTCATGTTTGTCTGACTCTACTTGCTGGAAGACAGGTTGATAGTTTGGTAGTGCTTCTTTGTGAATCAAAAGGATACTATTTATACTTTTTGAAAAATCACTTTTTTCCAAATAAATAAAGAGCTACATGGTAGAATATAACTTTTAATTTGATGACAAAACAAGCTCAAATACAGCTTTGTTTTGTTTTTAGTTTTATTACATATTGTTGCTTTACATATTATATTTCACATGGTTAGTGCTCAGCTCTACCTGAGCAGTTTAGGTACCTTGACTTTGTTTCTATTTCTGCTTTATTTTTCACTAAAATATCAAATGTTTTGAAAGTTAATTTGGAGGAAAAATAACATCTGTTACAGCAATATATTTCATCATCGTATAGGATATCCTCTGTTTCACTCTATCCATTCAGGGTGCCGCTGCAATTAATGCAATCATTCTGTAACCTGGCCTTTCATAGCAATAATACTGGCCTTTATGTAGCCTGTCTCCCATTTTCTATTGTATAAAACTTTTCACTGTGGATCTCAGCATGGTTTCAAAAATGCATCTGTCTTATTCTTTATTTTATCATGCAACCTTGAAATAAGAAGTTAATTTCTATCACAAACTTGACCTTTAATGCTGTTGAGCCTTATCTTTTCTCATACTTTTTCTTTAACCTTCGAAGATACAAAAGGCATCTAAAACCCATGCAGAGCGTTAAATCCTAAATATTTTCTAAGCAGCTATCATCTACTTGCCACATTAGAGTTGTAAATTAAGGTCTCATGTGTTGCAGAAACCAGCCTTCCATATCACAGTTTTCTCCCCTGAATGAGGCAAGAGTCAGTCAGTAAATATATGTGGTCAACCTCAGATTTGCCTCACTGGGAGTTCACATGTATTTTTAACTGCCTTCAATTGTTAATGTATTCCTCAAATGAGATGCATCACCTTGAAGAATGACTTTTTGCCCTCTGGGAATATGCCAAACAAGTATTTCATTCACTATGATAATCAGTTCTACCTCCAGCAACATATGAAACCCAAATTTAATAGGCACTAGTGATTAGGTTTTAAGACACAGAGTCATCACTGTCCACTGTAACAATAACAACAACAATAACAATAACAATAATAATAATAATAATGAAAAAACAAGAGGAAACAAAACAATATATGTGCTTTCAGGAATCATTAATAAAAGCAATGTAACTATCAGCATTTAGGGGATATGTTTAATAAATTTCATGTGTCTTGTCATTAAAGAAAAATGATAGCAGCATTTTTTTTATGAATTTAGACATTTTCTTGAGCATAAATAAAAGCTACTACTTAAGTTTTTCTACATGACTTAGTCGTATAACCCTGAAAGACAAGATAAAAAAAAAAAAAAAAGGAGGAGATGTCGAACAGCATATCAGATTTTTTAAAAGCTTGTAATTATAAAATTTATAATAAATGAAAGAGAATGTGGGAGAGAAAAGGAGAAAATTGAGCTCCCTGCACAATTTTCAGTGTTAAAATTACCTGAGATCTTTCTGAACTTAAACTTTTATAGAAAGCAGAAAGGAGAGTTATACAACATTATGGAAAATAAAAAATCAGCCTTTAAATCAGCAGCTTAGGTTGTGGACAGTAAATGATACAGTGGTTCCACTTTCTTGGAACTGAGAAGCAGAAGAAAATAAAGAAAGATGCCAGTGACAGGGTGAGGATGATGGGAGCAGGCTAGCATTATGAATGATATGTTAAGTGATTGGCTCAGATGGAATCATGGGATTGCTGCCTTTTGCAGATGCTGATTTTCATCTATATTGTTTGCTTCTTTCTCAGAAAGGCCTAACATATGCAGAATGTGTGTGCATGTGCATGAGCAATATAGACAAATACAGATATATATTTATATGGTACGTTATATATTCTTATACATTCAGAAGCCACCTTATACCGTTTAATGTCCTTATACCTGATCCATTTAGCTAATCAGGATAGCTTATTACAGCATAAACAAATAAACTGCGTTTTACTTGAATTAATATCCTTCTGCTTTCCTTATTTGGAAAAGTATAAAATTTCTTTTTTTGTTTGTCTACTGCACTGAAAAGGAAAATGTTTGGGGATTTTTTTTACTAATTACTAATTCTGAAAGGTATCTTCTGATCTACTAAACTGCATAAACAAGAAATAGTATTTCTACTTAATAACAACGTGTTGTCTAATAGGAAGACATACAGAGGTCCTGTTACATTTTCTTTGATGTGCTTTAAGCTGCATACCGTGCATTCTCTGCTTTCAAACTATCAGGCATTACCGGGTTCATTTAGTCTGCCTGCTTCTTTGTGTGGACAAACAGAAAGATAAAATGATGCTTAACACTGATGAGATATATCAGAAACACATGCATGCAATTAAATGTAATACTAATTTTGAAGGGTTGTTTTACTAAGATTACCCTCAGCAGCATTTTTTGCATCATAAACAATCCCTAACTCCAAGCTTCATCTCTGAACATTAACTCCTTAGTGCCTTGTTCATTTATTTTGAGCCTGGCCCCATATTCTTTGAATATTCTTGCTTTGTGATTGAAACAAATTGAAATTTAGAGGGTGTACGGGTGGGTCACATATTAGTGTATAAAATAACACCTTAAACTGTTTTTCTATAAGATTCTGATGTGAGAATAAAGTCAAATCTCCCCTCATTTTCTAAATTATATCACTATTTTTTGCCGTGCAATTTAGGTACCAATTTCATTTGTTGCAAAAGCATCTGCCATCTAAAGACATACACAAAGGCATGTAGGCATCTAAACACTAATAAGGATGTGCTGGTTTTCATCTGAATAACTTGTTAGAAATTATTCATTAAATGAATACTGATGATGGCCATGATAATACTTAGGATACTGTTTCTGTGTAGTAATTCAGTTTCTGGCAAAAAATGCCAGAAAACTTTTCAGTTTAAAGTTTCTTAGCTTAAAACTTTAGATTGGGTCTGTAGCATTTATGTAACTAATTTCTTGCTGTAATCCTATCTTTTCACTGAACATTTACCAATTGCTTGTGGGGAAAAATAATGAATTCCTTTCTTCAGAGCAATAAATATTGATAATTAAACTAATGAAGTATTATTATTTTTTCCAGGCTGGACATAGAATTGACCCAGGTGCTCATTATTAAAACTTTTTAATATATTTTTGCAGAATGAGAAAATGAACATCAGTGAACCAGTATAATTAGCATGCCTTCTAAATAGATGATATAGTTACATACTTGTTAGTATTAGGGGATCCTACAAATTTCATTTACCAAGATACAGCCCAGCAGGCATTTTCTAGTGAAAAGGGCGCCTGTGAATCCCCAGTATACTACTCAGATCACCCCCTGAGGGGAAACGCAACTTGCATTCAAATCAAACGTTTTCCTATCAAATGCTCTACTAATGGCTTTCCTATGAGACCCAAGCCTGTCAGTCACCTACTACCTATTTAGACATGTTAAAACAGAATTCGTTGTTTATTTGTATTTCATTGAAGTGAGTCTGTTTTCTCATATTGAATTTGTATCCAAACCCCAGGTTGTCAATACTACTTAGTTAGATCCGCTGTTTGTTGTGTTTTTCTCTGCATGTGATCCAGGGGAAAAAATAGTGTCACTCATGCCAGTTTCAACCCTCTTATAAATCCTTAAGCAATGTATTAACTAATTTTATAAAGTAACTAACACACACGTTGAAGACTCTAGAAAACAGTTCTAATATTTAAAGCTGTTTTATCAGATTCAGCAATGCCTTTGCTATGCTAAGGTTTGCCTAGAAAGAAGCTAGAAAAATGACCAGTGTAAGGAAAAAAGAAAGGAGGGGGAAGACATTGTTTTTAATATTTCTCCTAAATTACAGTAAGTTTAATTGCCTCAGTTAAATATAGCTCGACTAGTCAGTAGACATATTCAGCTGCTATGATTTTTGTAAAAATTATTTAAATTAATTCTGTTAGCAACCTCTAAGTTAGTTTACTTGTGCTTAAGCCTAAATCTGTGCGTTAAACATTCCATAAAAACAAGAACTAAGTGTTATGTTTGATACGCACTTCAAAAGCCTAAAAGGCCAAAGAAAGCCCTTCCTTAATTATTTAAGAAGTGTCTGTAAAGGAAACATGAGCAAATAGCATTCATGCTTTCATCCCCAGTAACCTTTTATTGTCCTTTTCTTCAGATGGCCAAGTCAGTATATTTAATAAAGGGAGCAGCAACCATCAAAGAAGGCAGGGGTCTAATAAATGGTCCTGATTAAAGGCCCTGACAGGGTATGAACTTTGCATAAATTTTCCTACGATGTCAGGCTAGGATTCTGATTGAAAACCCATTAACATAATCACACATTTAGAGGAAATGCTGTAATGTATCAAAAACATTTCCCTTAGTGTAATAATTTTAAGGACATTAAAATGCAAATGATAATAAGGAGCTGTGTTTTAGTGATGTTCTGAAAGCCTGATTATTCAAATATTTAGTATGAAATATGGAAGCTCCTTTAACTAATGCATCTACATGATTTCAAAGATTTAATCTATATTTGTACTTGAAAGACTTTTATACCACTACTGAATATTTCCTGTTAATTTTAGACTTGTGAAATCCAACAAGAAATTTAGTTTAAATGATAATGCTAAGACCTTTTCGCCTGCTTTATAAAAAAAAAAAAATCTGTGTTGAAACCAGGACACCAGCTATGCTCTTTCATTAAGTACTGAACTGTAAAAGTCCATGTTTTGGTATTGTTTGGATTATAAAAATAGTTTGCAGAATTCAAATCATCCTTTTCTCTGTTTCTATTAAAATATATGCTTAAAACAGATCAGTCATTGAATCACAGCAGTGATTTTCTTTAATGCTAATTTTTAACAATAAAAGAAACACTATCCTCCCACACACAAATAGCCATAATTATGTAAAGAATGACTGCTTCAGACTGATGACTTTCAATATGCTAGAGTCTAGCATACTGGTATAAGAGGCCAGAAAGGTCAACAGTAATTCATAACTGCTATAAAATTGTGTAGCATCCTAGGGCTTCTGGAGGATGCTGACATTATCATGCTTCTTCTGCTGGTTTGTATATGTAAATTTGTGATAGGAAGTGCACTGCTTTGCCGTATCGCATGCAGAGCATCAATCAGGCAGTAGAATACATCAGAGTATTTTCATTATGCCTAGTTATTTACTGCATCAGAAGAAATTACCCTGGCAAGCCAAGCGGCCTTCTCTGGATAGCATGATATGACCAACCAGGTTTCAGCTCAGGAGTCTTGTAAACATTACAGGATTAATCTCACAATCACAATCATCAATCTTTCCTAGTCCTGCCTGGGTGCAACTGCAGAGATTGGTAACCAGGCAATGTAGATTTAAATTTAACCCTGAACATCGAGAGCTATATGTCAGATTCGTGCACCATATTACAAACACCTATATTTTCACTCCAGCTTTACTACAAAACGATGAAAATATAAAATTTTTGCACTTCAAATTCATGTCTAATTTTTCATCCCCATTTTTGATACATTACAGGGAAATGAGAAATATTCTGAAAAAGATACATTTCATAATACCAGACTCTAATGCTAAAATGATGCACTGTGATGCCTAGATCTAATGTATGTATTACAGACAACTGACACTGCAGTAAAATGTGGAGTAGTGATTCAGGTTCAGGACCAGACTTGGGCTCCTTGGCACTGAGCCATTAGAGGTTAGGGCACTGTAGGGGTAATGTACTTAGCCTCTAACAAATGGAGCATTAAATACATCATGCTGACTCATAGGTGGCACTGGCACTAGTTTCTGAAATGACTGCTTGCTTGCCCTCTTGCCAAAGGAGAAAAGAAAAGGATTCTGGCACACCTAACTGCTCTGTGTAAAAATGAGAAGCTAGGAAATGAGAGCAGCCTATACGAATGTTTCATCATTGTGCATTTAACTGTGTACAGTATATAACCTAGCCTATTGAGATAATGCAAAAGATAACACGCATTCTTTTTTCTTTTTTTTTTTTTGAAAGTCAGGTGAAAATAGCAGTGATAATGATTATTTTTCAATAGTCAGGAAACAATAAATATATGAGTGGATCACGTATAGATACTATGTGGCAGTTTAATTTGAACTCTGATCTTTATTTTTACTCCTGTCCAAAATAATTCTTTGCAGCATGCATCCTAAACATTTTTCTCCCTCTCTATCTGTCTGTCTCTCTCTCTGTCTTTCTCTCACATATATAGTTGTTCTGTTTTATAGAATGCCTATAGAAATTGTTAAAAAGTTTGGGCTTACTTTTATGCTTTACAGAAATATTATTTTCCATGATTTTGTGCCTTTCTTTTTTTAGCAGGCACTTTACTGCTATATACGAATGCATTCCCTCTGTAATAGGTTCCTGCTTAGCAAGAGAGCTAGTCTTTGCCTACTAGATAATCCTTGTATAATATGCAGCGATCATACTCATTTGGTCTTCAAGAAATGATGAAAACTCTGCAACACGGTGCTTAGCTGATGCACACATTTGAAGCCACTGATTTCAGAGATGCTTCCTGATTTATGCCAGCTGAAGGTCTCATTTAAAGTGTGCTTTCCTTCTAGACATGTGGTGGCTGAACAGTTAAATGCAGAGAAGATGGGTGTATTGCAGTGCTTACTCCATTATTTCCGTCCACAATCCTCCTCCCCCAAATTGATTTTTTATCTTTTTGACCATTTTTAAATAACTAATAGTCTGATATACTTTTTCACATGCTCTTCTCTTCATAGGCCCAGTTAAACCCACAATACATAAGTCTTCCAGTGCAGATAAGACAAATGTGCACTACCTCACACCATTTCACAGATCATGCTTGATGCATGTGGGGGTGTGAGGGGTGGGAAACTTACCTGTTTGCAGACAGGGATCACAAAGCTCTTTAGGAGGTAAAAAGCACATTTACACAATGACCTAGCAATATAATTCCCGGTTCTTTGTTGCTTGTTATCAGAGCGAGATTAGGCATTTCTTTGAGCACAGACTCATAGAAATGTCTTGGGTGGGCAGGAAGAGATGAGAATAGTATAAAAACTGGCCTGGGCTAGCTTCTTTTTACAGGGTACACCTTCTGCCTCTTGTGCCTAGAAAATCTGCAATCTCTGGGCAGCCACAATGTTATCCTATAGGTCCAGCTGTGGCACAGCGAATGCAACCTCCTATCCTTCTGCTGGTGCATTGTTAAGTTGGCCATACTGGAGGTGGTGAGCAAGTACCCAGCTCTGTATGCACACATGGAAGCCCAAGACTCCTGACTCAGCACTGGGCAGCTATGAAGTTTACAGACATTGACCACAGCCTGTACATAATGAAATGGTGGTGTCTTTGCCCTCCTTGTAAAGACTCTGTAAAGCAAAAAGCCTCCATTCTCTCTTCCCATCTGTCCAGAATTCCATTAAAAGAAGAGATTAATCTTCTTGTTCAGTGCTAGCAGACAGTGATTATTATTTTTTCTGCATTTAGTATTAACTGATGACATGGAATGAAAAGCTGACTTATGGTAAACTACCACAGAAAGAAAGGCAGGCTGAAAATTCAGCCCTTTGCTAAGGGTGAATCCACAGTATGACATAAGGCAGGTCGCTAGACCCTAAACTTGAAGGAAGCTTGCCCTAGAGTGTTGCAATACACATCAGCTTATTAATTTAGAGATCTATTAGTGACAGGCCACAAACCCACTCATAAATTTATAAAGAGTAAAGGACTGAACAGAACTGTTCAATTCCAGAAATTACTCATGGTGAATTATGAAATATAAATTCTGATCCTCTTGTACTGGATACACCTAGGAAATTCTAAGCTGGTAATGTTTTATGAGCCAGGCAGATTTTTCTAAACCACTAATGACATTGCAGTGTGTGCCATCTCATAAGGCCCAGCAGCTCTAGAAGAGGCAAGCGAAGCATTCCCTCTGGGGTCCCTCTGACATGCCTGAGCATTTCTAGCTGCTGCTGTCCCCAGAGAAAACTAACAACAAATAATGCCTAGTGGCAGGAGCTGAGAAGACTAGCTGGTGCGCTGAGGAGGGCAGCACCCAGCAGTTAAGGAAGCTCCCAACGCCTGGAAAGACTCTTAGGCAGTGAAGAGATGCCATGAACAAACTATATTTCCATGACTCCCATCTCCCAGTCTTTGGCATTGCCATTCATAGCAGCAGAACCACTAGCACACTCAGTGAAAGTTTATCAGATGGGGCTGCAGGAGTGACTGTTCCACCTGTAAGCAACAGCGATGTAAGAGGGAACTCTTACAGTTTGGCTACTGTTGAGGCCGCACCTCGTACTGTGTTCAGTTTTGGGCCCCTCACTACAAGAAGGACATCGAGATTCTGGAGCATGTCCAGAGAAGGGCAATGAAGTTGGTGAAGGGTCTAGAGAACAAGTCTTACGAGGAGCAGCTGAGGGAACTGGGGTTGTTTAGTTTGGAGAAGAGGAGGCTGAGGGGTGACCTTATTGCTCTCTATAACTACTGGAAAGGAGGTTGTAGCAAGGTGGGGGTCGGTCTCTTGTCCCTAGTAACAAGCGATAGGACGAGAGGAAATGGCCTCAAGCTGCACCAGGGGAGGTTTAGGTTGGATATTAGGAAAAACTTCTTCACCGAAAGGGTAGTCAGGCACTGGAACAGGCTGCCCAGGGAAGTGGTTGAGTCTCCATCCCTGGAGGTATTTAAAAGATGAGTAGCCATGGTGCTTGAGGACATGGTTTAGTGGTGGGCTTGGCAGTGCTAGGTTAACGGTTGGACTCGATGATCTTAAGGGTCTTTACCAAACTTAACGATTCTATGATTCTATGATTCTGTGACATTACCTGCATGATGTCCCATGAGAAAGGATATATGAGATCACTTTAACCAAGCACAGTTTTGCAAGGCTTAAATTCTGCTTGTCTATACAAGAAGTTAACAAGCAGTAAGCAAGCAAGGGTGTGAATTAACAGAGCACTAACTACAGCACCTCACAGGACTGGGCTCTTTGTTTATAAGCTGTTTAGTTAATAAGTTCTTTAAGGAAAGTACTCTGTCTTCATTCCTGTCTAAACAAGTACCTTTTTGTATGGATATTCCCAGTATGTATTGTTTGGTGCTACCCACTCCACTTTCTACTAAAGGCTGTCCCTCTGCAGTGCAGCCAGAGTGTTATAAATTCACATTAATGTTTACTAGTATCTATCTTCTCCATCTAGAGAACCCCAGCCAAATGGTGGCAGAGCCTAAAGCAGGACCTGAAAGACATTCCTTTATACATAAGCTTGAGATTATTTCCACAGCTATCGCCCCAGCTAATCCCAAACTCAGTGGGGTTAGCACAACACCGTGGGAGCAGTGATTCTTAAACAGCAATCAAAAGCAAGAAAAATCCTAAAAATGTATGGGGCATCAGTCTTGCTGGCTTACACCTAATTAGTGAAATCTAGAACTCACTACTCCTCCTTTCAGCAACAGCATCCTGTACTTTCTAAAAAAACTCCACAAAATTATATTCTTAGATTTGCTGCTCTGAACTCTTACACCTCTTAACAGTTTGGCTTTGTCTTATCGCTTGCATCAAACATGATCCAACAGTAACCTTCTCTCACCTCCTCAGAGTAAATTTAGGATGCTCTAGGAATCTAACCTAGGCTGTTATATAGTACCTATCACTGTAGTATGTATGAGCTCAGCATCTCCCAAGACCCCGTTCTTTGTTTGTATGCTGCTTAGGTTATAAGGTCTTAGAGGAAAATACTCTGGCTTCTTCCCTGCCCTAATAGCCTAGCCTACTGTTTGCACTACACAAATAACTTGTAATAGTATTTGGATGAATTTCCAGAAATGTTTATCCATTTCACCTATTCTCAGCTTTACAATATTGGAGTCACTTAATGTGACAGTATTAGCTGCACTTTGGGGTTGTCCAGCTGTAGGAAAAAAATAAAGCCCTTCACCACATTGAGCAGAAGCTAGAAGTGTATATGTGTTCTGCTTCACATAAATCTGTCAGCAGCCTTGGGGCTAGTGCCAGAAAGTAGATGGAGCACCCCACCCCACTAACAACCAGGTTGGTGGTAATGATAGACTAGCAAATGTTTTATGATTCCACTGGAGCCTCATCCCTGAGCCTCTGTGTTTGTGAAGCTCAGATGTAGCGTAGCATGGAGAAAGCCACATCCCCTGATGGAACAGAAAGTGCCTGCTAGTTTGTGTAGAGATTCCACCACAGCATACTTCTAATGACCACTTCAGACTAGTGACTGCTGCTTATGCACTAATGAACGTATCCATGCTTAGTAGCTCTGACAGAGCTAGGATGAGCTAGAATACAACTAGGCAGACCATCTGGAAACTAGCCAGTCTACAAGCCTACCATAGTGTTATAATGCAACAGAATTAATATTTTCTGTGTCCTCAGTTTCAAAGTTCTTTAATTTGAATATAAGTAGTTTAGAGCAATAAAATCTCAAATTGGGGGAACATTGATCCTGAAAAATTTGTGATTTTGGACCTTGATGCATCCTCCCTCTTTTCTAAACATTAGAACTTTGTTTCTGTGTGCTTGGAAAATATATTAACTTGAAAAATTCAAAATACAATAAAATAATTTTGATTCATAGTAATTATTTATGATGGCATTTAGACCTAGGAATGTGTGTTTATTTTGATGTGCATTTTCTTCTAAATATTACCAAAAACACCAAAGTAAGCTTTAACTGCAGTAGCAGATATTCACAGTACATTCTTAGAACTAGGTAAATGATCAGATACTTCCTAGCTACACTCAAAATACATGCAACTTAATACTGCAACAAACCACATGTAAAAACAGTAAAATTAAGGTTCTAACTCCTGTTAGCTGACATTCTGCTTTCTTTTCCTCATTCTTCTTCCACTTCATTCCTTGTTTATGTTAAAGAAAACATTTGGTAAATTTTGGTTTTCAGTAGCCAAAAAAAGGAGTTGAGCATGTGGGTGTATTGGTACACAAATAAGTGATGCCCTATTTTCCTTGCAGTTGTATAAGTTTTATCTCCATCCCAACTCATGTGTCTATTTCCTTTTGCTCCTGCTCACCATATCATACAAGGACCCTTCAGATTGTAAGCTTCTTGGGCAGAAATTTTTCAAGTGTCACTAATTCCATCAATGCATGTAGTATGTCCATAACTTTCACGCTCAAAAGTAAGTTATGGATGTCTACAGAAAGATTCTACCCATAGCTATGCTTAAGTTAAACAGGTTTTGGATGCATATTTTTTTTTTCCTTTTTTTTCTTCCCACTTTACTTCTCCTTCCTTTTTCCTTCACTCTTTGTCTGTCCTCCTGAAGCTGCACTATTATGGGAAGATTTGCTTGTGAGAAGATGTGATTTGCATTACATCTTGAAGTATGTTAAATTTTCCTTCCAGAGTCAGGAACCTAATACAGGAAACACTTTCGAGCATTTGAACACGGGTTCCATACACTTCAGCATTTTCAGTAAGCACAGTTGCATTGGTGGATCTTGGATAGAAGCCAGCATCTAAAATGTTAAGGTCTTAAATATAAGGACCAGGAAGTTGATTTGTATCTGGATAATGAATGCAGAAATCCATTAGAGTGTGTAGATTTCCATTATGATCTCTTGGCAGGTTTTCCTGCTTAAGAGGTGGGCTGTTGAGTGTTGCACAAGATGAAACTTCTGTGGAGCCCTTAGCCCTAGTTAGCAACATGGAGATGATAAAAGCATGAATCACAGTTTCCAGATCTTCCTTTGACAGGAATGGGCACAGTCTCCTGGGAAAGTGGAAGTGCAACCATTTCTTACCACAATTATCTCTGTAGTCAGGACTATCAGTGAATCTAATACAGCCTCAAGATTGTTCTCCATTATCAGCTAGTGGGGAGATATCCTCTGTTGAAGGTACAGTCAACATTACTGATTGCTCTTTTCAGTGTTTTGCATTAACTTACTTTTCCCTTTAGGAGGTTGCTTTAAAAATTTTAAGCATCTTGTTCAGCTATCAGTGGCCTTTTAGCTACTCAGGTCCTTGCATCAATTTAAATTTTTTTTTCATAATTTTACCGTCTTTTGGGTGATAACATTGATTGCAGAGGCTAAGATGGAGGTGGTGGAGCTGGTGAAATTTCAGCAAAATTGTGGTATTGCAATTATCTCCACACATCCAGTTGTCTCTGAAAAGGAGGGGTGAGATAAATCCTTGTAGGGCTTCATACAGATAACCTCTAGGTGGACAGCTACCTCACAATTCACTGAGATCTACTTAAAAATCTTTCTACACCACCCTGGTTATTCCTTAACCAGATCACTGGAGGCCACCCATCACTACCACCCACGCAGTCTGCAGTGTCTACACCTGCGTGTAGCCTGATGATGAGGGCTCCAATATGTTGATATAAGTCATATCTTTGCACCACAACATTCCCATTGACCAGTCAGGAAAAGGATTTTAGAGAGTATTCAACAGCAGGTGAGATCACTCTGGTCAAGTGTTTAGTGTCTGGAAAGATCTATTGCACATTATGATGGTTAGGAGATTACTTTCTGTGAACCAGCATTTATGTTTCCGGTCATTAAAGTAGCCAGTTGCACTTTGCTAGCTTTTACTAGCTATTAGGGTCAGGAATTTACTTAATAAATCGTAATAGCATATGTGAAGACATTTTTTGCATCTCTTAAAGTATACAGCACATTATTGGCCATGTCTATGTAGACTCCATCTTTCTTTATAGAGTATTTGAACTGTGTTTGTGCATTTTTCAAAATAAATTCCTGGATACTCCATACATTAAGGAAGAGGTCTGCATAGATTTTTTTTATATAGACTAGGGGCAGGTGAGATTCATTTCTCAGCTTTCTGAGTTTGGCCAAGAATACAAAAATACATATTTGTTTTTGTGATGGAGACCCATGCATTTGTACAGTCATATACCAAGAAAGAAAGCAATCAATTTATGCCTAGCTTTTCCAGCCTGGTGAAGGAAGGAAGCCTTGAATTGCTTTTATTCCCCTTGGTCCACTGCATTTAGAAACCAAAGACTGTACTGACCACAGGACTGAGGATGGTGAAGGAGCTTCTGTGATCGTGTTACACTGTGGTTTCTTTACTATGAGGAAAATTTTCATGAAAGACACAGCATCACTAGTTTGTCCACCTAAAGTGGCATAAACCATTTGGAACGGAGTCAAAAATCTCATCCTATAGAATATATACGCATTGCTGTATATGATTGTTGTGCGTGTAAATACAGTGTGTGTGTGTGTGTTTGCATATTATGCTTGGGCTCAGATTTTGTTCTTCCTTTCCACCCACAGCCACCAGAATCAGCGTAGAAAGGTTAATGCACATGCTTCCTTTTGTCACCCACTGTACGTTTATTTGTATATGTGTTTATTTAAATATATACACACTGCAAAATTCAAGAATTTGTTATCAATAATTGGCTACCAATAGAATACTGTTCATCCTTCTCTTTGAAAAGGAAGAGTACAAACATCAACAGGACCGGGTGAACTTTTTGTTCACTGTGGTTCTTTGTACTGCTGTCTGCCTTTAAAAAACTTCATCCATTAATTTTTGGGTTACAAAACAACAGAGCAGAATTCCAAAATGCAAGGGTTTTACAAAACCCATATTCAAGAAGTAAACTTAAATTAATGGCTCTGGCTCTTTTCTGCCTCTGCTGTTAAATAAATAACATTTATTTAATTGAAGCAATATCTGGTGTTATTTGATTGCTTTCCTTTAACACGGTCTGCAGTAAATATATGTATACAATACTATACGTATATATGTATGTATATGTTTCAATCTTTGGCATGGTCATGCTTCTAATACTTCTATTAGCTCCTATATAAAAAATATCAAAGGTTTATAATTGTTGAGATCATATGCTGTAAATGTAGCCATGGTTTCAGTCTCTAATATTTGGGGTTTTTATTTTATACTAGTATATAATAATTTGATTGCTTGAGCTCTGACTTTGTTCTTCTCTTCTTTTCATTGCCACCCAGAATCTCATACCTACCAGCACCACTGTGGAGAGGCTAGGGCTTAGGTGTGCTGTTGATGCTCCATGCAGATATCAAAAGAAGCAAAAAACAGTAAGAGGAACTGCTTCAGCCTGGAGATTTGAGTAGCAGTCTCAGAGCAGTCTGGTTTAGGGTGATGGGTTTTTTTTTCTTTTCTTTTCTTTTTATTTTAATCAAGATTTTACTGTATTTCCTTTTTTTCCCCTCAGGGCTAGAACCTTGCATTCATACAGCACTTCACACAGTGGGACCTTGATCCTGACCAGGACCTCTGAGTGCTACCATTATACAAATAATAATAAAATGAAGCAGAACAAAACAGGAGCCCTATGGGCTAGTTTTTAATGCTCCTATCTCTTCTTAATCAAAATTAAACCAATTGAAAGATAATACTGAGCAGGGGAGGCTTTCTTTTTGACTGATTGTACATTTTCATAACACACACATCATGAAATGAGTGCATGACTCATTTTCAAAAAGAAATGATAACACCAGATTCACTTGGTTTTACTAGGCAGGCTGCTATGCATACATTGTTTGGTGGCATCCTATTCTCCTAGACAAATACTAATTTTTAAAGGGATTTAATGCTATGAGAAAATGCTTACTTTTTAATTGTTATTATCATATTATTTTAACAATTGTAGTCTGTTAAGCAAATCCACAAAAAAATGCTTAATACCACAAAACCAGATTGAGCTAAGTTTATGAAATTTACAGATTACCTAAAATGCTAGGAGTTAATTACAGTCTGCTTTCCCTGGCATGTCAGCTTGATTAAATTTGGAGTTCCAAGATGAATTGGCCCAAATTCATTAGTGTTCCCCGGGTGCATATGTTGGTCAAGGTCAAGCGAAGCACATTGACTGTAGTGTTAGTCAGGAGGGGGAAGGGTTTCTAAAGAAGGTGGACTCTTAAAAGGTCTGGGGTTGCAGCAAGAAACTTTGATACTTTTTAACTTAATAAATCTTGACAGCCTAATCATGGCTAAGCCTTTGCAGTGTTATTGGTACAGATGGCAAAGCTAGACATATTTAAAGAGATCTCAGCAGCTAGTGGCAGGAGAGCATTGAATCCAAATGCACTGTTGGGCTCTCAGAAAAAGTGCAAGAAGGGAGGATAAAAAGCTACACAGCATTTCCATCTCTTGACATCTCCAACAGCCTCAGATACAAAATATGATAAGGCTCCTGCTGAGCTAATAAGCCCAACAAATGTCTGTGTCCGTGAAGTAGATGAAGTGGGATCAAGTAGTTGGGGGCTGCTGTATGAAAATAAGCCAGCACCCAGGGTATAATGGCACTGTAGAAAGCTGCAAGGTCAGGCTGATGACAGAAACACCGGATAAGTAGAGACCCCATCAGTAAAACAGGTTTGCCTGCTGGATCTGAGCCACATAACTATTAAAAAAAATCCTTATGTTTTAGAAAACTCATCTAGTTTAGTAAATAAAAGGACAGTGTTTGGTTTGTTGTATGAAAAACTGCAACTGTTTCCTACTTATTGCCATATAGATTGTATGATGAATTGTTTCTCTGCAAAATATTACATCACAACATCTGAAGAGAGGATTTGACTGCAAACTAAAGGAGATTTTTAAAGAAAGCAGTAATATCAGATGAACCGTAGATTTGTTTAAGGCCTGCTGGCATGTTACACTGTTTTTCTCCTAATTTCATGTATATCAAGCATATCTCTGTTCATCTCAATCTTAAATAGAGCTCTATGTGTTCCAATAAAATAATTTAAGCTGAAATAATGCTGGATATATGAGAGTGATAAATGCAGCTCCTTTCATTTGCAAAGAAAAATAAAGACCTATCTTGCTGAAGTAGCATTAAAATAATAATTAGGCAGTTCTTGGAATTTCAGGAACAGGTCAAGCTGTTACATTAATTCTTAAAGCATCATATTCACTTAGTGCTACTTGTAAAGGTGTGTTTGAAAAGTACAGAACTTTCTAAATAGCATGTGCATTTGTTTATTACATTTGGGAGACGATGTAAAAAATCTGACAACATTCCACAAAGATCATACCTATAATTCCCTTTAATTTAACTGTGTGATGTTTTAAATTTATGCAAACATAATTATTGCTAAATTCCAGTGTGCTGTACATGTACAGCCAAAACAAGCCAGATCTGGTCCTACGAGTAACAACAGCATTAGGAAAATAAATCGGTAGTGATAGATGATGAATATTTATGATTGTTTCTCTCCTACCATTTTAATCATTTACAGATATTTTCAGTTTTCATCCAGTAGAAGTACAACTGAGCCCAGTGCCTCCCCTGGAGTCTTAAGGAGGATGCATAATAATGTGACAACCAGCCTCCTTCCCTCTACTCAGGGCTGGGTCGTATATCATATTCGTAGGCTTGCATTGGGATGCAGAGCTGCGCTGTTCAGCAGGAGCTCCAGGAGGCATGGTGCCTCAGGCAGGCACAGTGTCTCCTGAAGCTCTGCAGCAGCGTGTGGAGAAGTGCATTGGCAGCTCCAGCCTTTGAGGCTGCAGCGTGTTGCTCCTGCCTATCCCCAGCCAGATCTGCTGTGCAGGGCAGAAGGGACGGCGAGGTGACCCTGTCCCCTCCCAGGCCTGCTCCTACTGAGAAGGGAATCTGTGGCAGAGGCTTGCACAGCCTGAGAAAGGACTGCTATTCTGTTTCATTCTTCTGTGATGGTTCAAACTGGAGGGGGACTTCCCATTTTTCCCCCTCTTCTCCAAGGCTTTTTATTTGGATTAGGTTTGTAGGTGGCTGCCACTCACTTTAACAGCTCATGTCTCTCTCCCCTCCTTTCACTTCCATCTTGCCTGTACATGATAGTATTTTTTCTGCCCTGCCAAGCATCCCAGTCTATATCTTCCCATTTATCACACAAACATCTCTGCACTTTTTTACTATACAACTCCTTCCAATCAACAAAAAGCCCAGAAGCAATAATATATTTAAAGTACCCTGCCAGAGCATTTTCATTGCCTGATGGCTAAGGAGAAGAGGAAGTAAGGGAGCTGGGGAACAGAGGAGTAGGAAAAGACTGAATCTCCTTTGTACCACACCCAAATCACAACGAGGTCCTGAGCACAAACAGGGGGCTAGAAACTAACTAGTGTATAAAACATAATGTCTGGCATCAGAAGAGAGACTTAGTGCTCCGCCTCTTGTATTCACCCTAAAGGAGCACTGTAAACATCTAGTCCTGTCTTACATGGGTCAGAAAACACACTGACTTCATGTCCTTCTAAATGTTCTCTTAGTTCACTGAAAGCTGTAAGAAGCAGCCAGCAGTGAACGGGACGGAAAACTGTGTGCATACAAATGGCACAGCTTTGCACCAAATTCAAAATGGGGCCTTACACAATGCAAATGGTGAAGTGACCCCAGACAGAGGGCTGGGCTTTCAGGGTGAGAGGGATAGAGAAGTTAATAATCTATCAATTATCAAATAACTGAGCATTGCCAGTTTACGTCGTTCAGGGAGGCAGACTCATTTCACCTTTTAAGCTGAACCAGACAATGGAATACAGTGGGTAACACCATTAAAACTAAATGCGTGAGATAAAGGATCAGTGTTTAGCAGCATTGTGGGTTATCTGGTCCATCACAAAACTGTACAGATGACAGGTGAGTTGCAAAGAAGGAAGGGCCACGTTCTGGCTTAGCAGCAAATGCAAGGAAGGAGATGCTCAAAAGGACAGAGAACAAAAGCAGAAAGACAAGGGCTAGTTTGCTAGACAACTCCTTTGATTGGTTGAAAATGTTGTTGCTAGTGCAGCCCGGTTGCTTAAATCCGCCTGGATTTTTGCTGCTACCAGTGGCTGTTCCTGTAGGTTGTAATAGATCTATATATCACATTGAAAAGCCACAGCTTGTTCTTTCAGTCCTGCTTACCATACTTCCTTTTCCCAAAGCAAGTATTCATGAAGATTTTCACCTGCTTTTTGCAGTCATTGAATGTGAAGATAGACGATCTCATTCTAGCTTCAGTGCACCTCTTAAAGATTCACAGGGCTAAACAGTAACAATTCAGCCAGCAGCACACAAGTTTATCACGACTCAGAACTGATCCACTTCATCTCAGTGTTAACATTAGCTTTTTTTTCATACAGCAGAGATGATCATAAGGAATTGAAAAGAGGGTTAATGTGTTAGAAAAAGTTCTTAATTGATGAATTTTTAGAAATTATGGTTTTAACTGGGGGGGGGAAGCCACCTTCATTCCTGTACCTTACTTGTATTTGCAATAAAAGTGAGGTAATTGACTTCAACATATACCCAGTAGCTGTGGTTTCTCACCTGTGTCACAGCAGAGATTTAACCTGGGAAAAATGTCTGAGGAAGAATAATTTTAGGAATGATTTGTGGTCAGCTGTGACAGGGAATGTCAATGGTTATTCTATCCATGAAGCATGTACTTGCAGGACAAGCAGAACTATATTTTTAAGAATGACCTGGAGATACTTAGCATTAAAAAAAGGAAAAGACATATTCAGCAGCTGGCACTGACATCTAAGGAACAGTGGTGGATTACTTCCTAAAGTACAGAAAGATTTTAGGAAAAAAATTCAGGATGGATCTGCTCTCATTTCATAGAATACTTCTTAAAACTTATTAAAGCATAAATTGAAAAGTTGCATTAATAAGATCATATCTTTACACTATTAATATTATTGGGTATACTTTTGCAGAAATAATTTGGTACTTTACCTTCTTTCTTCTTTTTAGCAGCGGTTAAATAAGTTGTAAAATGAAGTCACTCATTGCCTTTTTGAGAGTATTTTTGGATTAGTTTAATATGATTCTGAAGAAACAACTTCCTAGGGTCGTACTCAGTGTAGTACTTTAGTTTGCCTAATATTTTCATGCTGCAGGGATTTAGGAAGACTAAAACAATCTCCATCTCTTGTTGTGCTGAGGAGTTACGGGTCAGCAGACTTGAAATCCCAGGGTGGACAGCACCGTCAGTGCAACCTGTGGCCAAGGGTAGGCTCTGTTTATTACTATGCATCACCTAGTTGAATAAGTAAACCATCTGTTGGAAGAAAGAGAATGTACAGTCATCTAGAAAGTGAAGAAATGGGTTGAGGGTTCCCAGAGTGCTATTCAATCCCATTGAAAATACTTCAGGAAAATAAAACCACTTTTTGTCTCAAATTCGTACACCAGTATACCTTATCTGCTGAAATGTTAATTTGGGGCTGAGAAAGACCATGTGCATGTGAACTACTTGCTTTGCTGCAGAGTGGCACAGGAGAACGGCATCACCGTTCAACAAGCACAACAAAACAGTGCAGCTGACTATCCCAAATGTTGTCAAACTCATTAAAAGAATAAAAATACAGAGAGCATTTTTCCCTGTTGCCGGTTCATTACAAAATTTTCAGTTAAGATAGAATTTTTAACATTCCATTTAAGACGATTAATTTGAATAACTGTAGAAATAGATGAATGTAAATGAAAACACAGAAGAGGATTTTGCTATCATCTCAAATATTTCATCTAGCTATTAGTTTAAAAGTACATAGATTTTGAAATTATAGATAAGAACAATAACATAGAATAAACTAAATTATACAATTATTTTAACATAATGGATAGCTTAAATATATAAAATATTAATAATATCTTCAGTATAATTCATATATATGTATATATAATGTAACTACCAATACATATTTAAACCTCTAAAATATAAAGTGCAGGGAGTATTTTGATGGCATCTTTCTTTTTTTTTTCCATTGCATCACAGTAAATATTTCTAGTGCTTTTCCATTCTTTCTTTTTTTTTCTTCCTTGGAAGAAGTCTGTCTCTCACAGAACAAAGGAAATGATAGATGTGAGCTTCTATGACTGCTGAGAAGGCAGAAACAGTAATGACACTCAGAAAATTCTCTTCAGTTCAGAAATCATATCTAGTACATTAGAAACATTCAAGTTTCCGGAGTGCTATATGCAAAATTCTAGCTTTCCCTAGCATCTTGGTTTGTTGTTAAATTAAATAAAACACATCAAATGAGCACTTTTCTATCTAAAATGTACTCCATGTAGGATAATTGAATTTCTGTATTTTTTTTAATTATTTTGAATTGTTATTTTTGAGGCAGAACAGACTATGTATCAGATAAGAATTGTATGTCATTGTTACTAATGCAGTATGTAAGAGGCAATATATACCAGCACCTGAATGCCTAAGAAATACAGGATTTGAAGGTTAATTGACTCACTGACACCTGAGATTGGATTTGTCCCAAACTTTTCATAAGTACAGAGACTTTTGTATAGATACATGTGTGAGTCTATATGTCTGTGACCTAATTCTGACTTTCCTCCACCTTCAGCTCAGAGGAAAGCCACTCTGAATGAGCTGTGACAAAAATACGGCAGGGGAGAGAGCTGGCAGTGAAAAGCAGAGATTCTTGAAAAGTGAGGTGCATTCTTTAATTTTTGGCTTAAACTGTGTGTAGATACTTCTGGTTCCAGACAAAATTTGAAATGGAGGTGAAAAAATGTTGTGATTTCAATAATTTCCCCTTACATTTCCAAGAAATAAAGGGTCCATGGTTTTGTATACCAGAATCCACCAAGAATATTAACCCATTTGTCCACTGAAATTCAAAATTTGCCAAAGACATGGCATTTGAAAGGTGGGATTTAAGTTTACAGGATCGCAACTGTGATCAACACGGTCATTGAATACTAATCAGCCTGCAGTGGGCAGCAGGAAGCAAATGTCCCAGGATATTACTTCCCCAATTTCACTGCTCCTGCCAGTACCCATTTTTCTGTTCAGTCCCACCTTTTTCTTAAATAACTTTGCTGGTCGTATCCATCTGCAGTGAGTAGAAAAAAATAGGTCCAAAAGAAACTTGCTAAACAGAATAACCACATATATTCTATAATTGCTTAAACAATGTCCAGAGCTTGACTTATAGAATTAATTTATTTTTCTGTTAGCTTTGGATTAGGGTTATGATTTTTTATAATATTTACTAATGTGTTAACTGTAGGATTTTTTGTACTTCTATTTAAATCCATTCAAAGGCCACACTGACTTCAGTAAAAACAATTTTGAATTTTGAAATTTTTTTTATCCTGCAATTGATATTCATTACTTTTTCCAATTCTTCACATAATTCAATCCCTACCTGAAAATAAAAGTGCTGTATCCATTTTTTCCTGCTCCCACACTTTCAGTTAGATGGTATAACACATTTTCTACATATCATAGCTGTACTTTGCCCTGTAGTTCAAACATGTTTTTATTTCTGATTTCCTATCCATAGTAGATATTTTTTAAAGCAAACTATAAAAGTACAAAAAAATCGTATATTTAACCTTCTTAAGGTAAATAAAAACATTAAAAATTAGAATTTTTTAGATGCTATTTCTCTAGCAGGGCTGATTCAACCTGTGAAATCTTACCGACATTAAACTGTACTTTCAATAGAAAAAAAAAACCCAGTCATGCTAAGTGTTAAATGTGTACTATTTAGATTGGTTCAAACCTTTTGTACACCAGGTTATAATGAGTGACCAACAGTTTGCTCAACTATACTCATGAAAGACAGCTAAAATCTTGACAATACTCATTGGTCTAACTGAAGGCTAGCGTATTGCCACTAGTTACAAATGGTTGCAATGAGATAGCTTTCTACTATGACTCACACTTTAATTAATGTTACAGAGAAGCCTTATTTTTTGCTGCATGTCAACATATTCCCCAGAATTTTCTTTCAAATTTTTATTGTTAGTTTAATTTTCATGTTCATTTGCATTAAAAGGAAAACATTTGTTTTTCATAGCAGTATATGCAAATGTTTTGAATCACTGTGATTTGACCTTCTGTAGTTTACAAGCTGTGCTGGCAAAGCCTGGCTTTCTTTCAGCTACAACAACTGATATATTGCATTGTCTGCGGTTGCTTGTTCCTGACTTTGAAGCCAATGAGGGTTTTTTGGAGCCTTTGTCCAAACTGTTGTAAAGCTATTTTGGGAGCATAGCAGCTTTTTCATCTGATGAGCTCAACTAGTCCTTGCATTGAAGTTGCTAATATCTTTAAAAAAATCTTCCCTTGCTATTTGATGTATTTCTACACTCTTGGTACAGCTTAATACATGCACTGACAACTACTCTAAATTAATTTCCAAATACATAACACTTGCTACATATTTCGATTGCCTATTATTAGTTAGCCTTGGATACGTACCTGTAGTGGCCTACTATTTACAGGGACAAGGAAAAATATCTACTGGCAACCTCGTGACTAGGCATTTCACAGCTAGAGCTGAAAGGTCTAGCTAGTATAAAAGCACTCTTCAGGGTAAAGTTGATGAATTGTAGTAATCCTGACTGGTGTCAGGACAAAGGAGTCTCTCTAATTGAGCATGGCTGGAGAATCAGTAAGGGGTAGTATTAGTTAACTGGGCTAAAATGAAACTTTCAATAGGCCATCCCTCCCCCTCACACAGAAAATGAATTGGAGCATTAAAGCCACCCCCCTACATCATCTCTTATCAAAGACCTCCATCTCTTGCTCATATGCAATATAGCCTGCTCCATAAGCTCTGGTGCCAACACTGCTGTTTCCTCCATTACATTGTGCTGTGCAAAATTAACTGCTCTTGTAAATGGAAGCAACTTTGACAGCAATGCAGATTTACCTCTTTGAACCACTGGAGAATCATATGAATAATATTCATCAGTTGCTGAAGAGAATAAGAGAGAGATCTGAATTATTTTTATGAATACCAACTGTGGCAATGGAGTTTATTTCATTGATCTTATCCTGCCTAGCTGGGTAGTTCCAAGAAAACTTTTAGGGAATATTTAAAGACAAATAATAGTGAAGAAAATAAATTTTTAGACAGATTGTGAAGAAACCTTGTGGAAACAACAGAGAACCTGTAAACTCTACCTGTATTCCATATACCTGGCTATTAAGAGAAACCAGACAAGGTTAACCAGATTTTGTCCTCCCAGCCCAAATCTGGGATCCAAGGGGACAGTAATCTATTAAAGTGTCTAAAAAATGGTGGATGTACCAGCAGGTGAAGAACACTGCGAGAAAAAGACTTTATGCATTTAGTTCCACAAGAGCTGTTGATAACCCTCGCCTATGAATTACGTGCATCAGCTGAGTGGAACTTATTAGCAGTACACAAATGAAAAAAAAATGGTTAAACGGTAAGGGTATACAGCTCTTGCTGCTTCACCCATTTGCTATACTTGCTATGCAGCTTTGAGAAAATAAATAATGCTTTGTTTTAAAGAAGCTGTTATGGATCACTTAAGGCTATCTAGAAAAATAACTTGAACTCCAAAAAAGTATTTTAGTGTGTCTTGCTTCCACATGTAAAAGCACTTGTTCCCTTCAGGAATATTATGCCAACATTGTGAACCAGAAGTCCTGGCATTCTGTGCTGTAGTCTGGATGTAAAAAATAGCCATGGCTCAAGTCCTGACCAGGTGCATCTCCTAATTACATGGTGTTTGCTTGAAAACCAGTTTCAGACAATGATCATTCCAGAACCATGCCAAATCATTTCATTCTGCCTGTGTCTATCTTTACCTCCTGACAGTCCTTTTCTTTGACATAACTATTAGAAGATGAAACTAAAAATACAAAATTTGTCTTGTTGAAAATCTTTTCTTAGTGGACAGGCATATAAGACCTCATACCCTGAAGAAGAGACCTTACTATATCAGCAAGTAAATTCATGGAAAAACAAGAATTTTGATCCCGTTGTCTTCCTGATACGCTTTCCGGAGGCATAACATGCTTGCTAACATCTGATCAACAGAGATCTCTGAGAATATAACATAAAAATTAGCTTACAGTATACAAAAATAGAAGGGAAAGATGTCTTTTAAATATTAGCTAGGGGTCTGCAGAACTAGTTGCTTGAATTGTTTTGGAAGACTGGTGGGGTAAAATAGTCATAGACCTTTTTAATGATTTCTCTGCTTATCAGTATAGACTTAACTGACTGGGCGTAACATAGCACTGCACATATCACCTAAGCACAAATTTGTCAATAAGCACTGAAAAGCTGGTAGTCATATAGCTGGGCTTAGTGCACCATTACCAGTATGATATAGATACATTTCTTTGTCCTCAGAAGAAGGAAACAATCCTGGAACTGCAAGGCATGTCCATAAAAATATATTTTTAGTTAACATTTGAACATAGACGTAGAGGGCAAGATTGTTTTCTGGTGCAGAAAGCAATTGGGGCTGCCGTGGTGACACAGGGAACTCAGGGACTGGCACCCAAAAAGACACTCTTGGAGTGGCTGAATTTAAGATTTCTGGTTTAAAGCAACATAAAGAAATTTAACACTTAAATACCTATATTCGCAGGAATACACGTGCCTCTTCTAAGTGGACTAGGTGCAAAGGTATAGAGTCTCTTCCTCCATTTCTCCCTCCTTCTCTACCCACAAATTTAAAATGAATTCTACAGTGGGGTCGCTATGGCAAGAAAGACTGAAACCATTATACCATTTAAACTTGAGAAGTGGAGCCCATGTTCAAGTTCTTGCCTCAGATGAAGCTGAAGAAAGATATGTCTGAAGCCCAGATAAGTGACCATGCAATGTATGACTAACATGAATTATTCTTGATAAGCAGTAAACTGCTGCAGCCTTTAGCTTCAACTACAGCTGAAGGATTACTGCACTCACCTTGTTATTTCCCTACTAGTACAGCTGGATTGACCATATTATCTATGACATTTTAGCCAAGTTTACCGTATTATTTAAGATACCCACACTACTATCCTGACTACTTGTGAAATTTGTGTTTCCCTGAGTACTCTGAGCAGCTGTGGTGTCCCTTCCCCACTACTGCTAGTGCCTACAAGTGTCTTTATAGATCTTCACTTCCATATAGTATTTGTTTTCATTTAAAAAGCAACTAAAAATACCTCTTGTGCTGCTCCCTCTCCTAAATCTTCTGTTTCTGAAGAGATGTCTGTCACCGCTATCATATATTACATACCTGTACAATGTCTTGACTCTACATGTGCTGAAACTTCATCCATTCTTCACAACCCCAAGTTTTCCATAATGCACTTTCTTCTCTTCTCTCCCCTCACTCATACAGTTCTTCAGACTTTGGCATATGTAGAAGGCTATCATCTGACGTCTTCCATGTATGGAGATATTGTAAGGAGATATATGATCCCTTCATAACAATTCTACCAACACCTCATATCATTACAATGAAAATAACAGTTTACATTCTTGTTCTTAGACCCAGCGTGGTGTGTTTTTTCTTTTGGTTTTGTTTTTGGTTTTTGTGTGCGCATGTTGTTTTATTTATTTTAAGCAACAGATCTACCCCTACTCCATCTTATTCCACAACTATAGTACTGGAGCTTGATGGAAGGCAACTTGTTTCACCCTGAAGAGGAAAACCTTTGAATTCTAGCAGCCTTCTGTCCTCATGCATCATACAGCATCAAAGATGATACCAGTTTGTATTTCTTCTCCATTTGCTGTTTCTTCTTCATTTGCTGCTTTTTCTTTGCTTTTATTTTCGGTAAAATGCAAGCAACTTACAAATTCATCTAGTCAAAAGTGTGAAAATGTCCACTTTTTTTTCTATTCAAAATTCAAATTAAACTTCTAGAACTCATCCTTTATTTAGGTGCATCCTTGATTTGGCCCTTACCTCTGCTACTCACTACTGCTGCCCTGATTATCTGACACTAAGACATCACAGAAAAGAGGAAATCAAGGCTTTTCCTGTCTTACTCTTTGGTGTTTGCCTGCTCTTTATTGTATTATTATACAAATCTCCTGAAATTGGCTCATGTGTGATGAGCTAACTTAGGTGAAGCTGAGGTCATCAGGAACTGCTTGGCAAGGTCATAGAATCACAGAATGGCTGAAGAAGGCAGGGACCGCTGGAGGTCATTTGTTCAAGCCCCTTGCTCAAGCAGGACCACCTGGAGCCAGTTGCCCAGGACCATGTTCAGACCACTTTTGAATACCTCCAAGGATGAAGACTCGGTTCCCCACAACATCTGGGTATAGAGATGGGTCTGACATGTGAATGAACCACATACTTGTGGAGCTTAGTTGGAGAGCAGACTGGTGCTCTAGATAATGAAGTACTAGCTGTGAAGGATTTTGTGACAAGGTTTTGTACCAGAAATGAACAGGGGTTTGGTGTATGCCAGATGCTCAGATGAGTTCCTTATGGAAACATTGATTACAGCATGAGAGTTTAGGCTCCAAAAAGACTAAGCTACTTAGTACTTGGTAAGCACTCTAATATAGCTTTAAGCTTCTTCTAGGGCTTGAACCTACCACACTGACATTCAGCATCAGAAAAATCAAAATGACTGGGTGTGATTTTGGATTCTGGTACACATCCCTGGAGCACAGTATGGTATGGTATATAATTAAATTTCATTACTATATGAAACAAGTCTTCTTTCAACAATGTATTTCTCATTCTTCTATCCAAAAAGCATATAGTGGAACAGAAAAAAGGACAGAGAAGAGCAATAAAAATGATCAGACATAAGGAAATGCTTCCACACATTAAAAATTATTCAATAGATCAGGGCACTTCATTATGTGTAAAATAAATAAATATTATAAAATAAAATAATAAAATAAAATAATAAATACAATAATAAAGAAGAGTTAAGGGAACAACTGATAAGAGTCTACAAAATCTTTAACCACCCTTGAGAATGCTTCTAGAGAATCATTGATCCCTGTGCTTTACCATACAAGAATATGGGCTACCAGGTGAAAGAAGCAGCTGACAAGTTCAAAACAAACAAAAGGAGATACTTCTTCATACAACATATAGTTAATCTATGGAACTCATCACTCTACACTATGGGTGTTTAAAAACGTCATGGGTTCCAATTTATTGAGGAAAAAAAAAAACCTCTCATTCAAGGAGTCTGAATTACAGACAGCTAGAGGTCGGACGAATATGGGAAAGAGTATTACACGCTTGCCTGGTTCTTATCCTCTCCCCCTGACATCCGCTACAGGACATTGTCAGAGACAGAATATGAGACTAGCTAGACCTTTGGTTTGAACCATTATAGCTATTCTTCTTTTCTTATGATTCTAAACTGCATGTTATTCCAGAAATTCCCAGGCTGCAATAGTAACTCCAGCTCTAGTCTAAGTGATTACACAGGTGGTACTTCAGTAGACAGTAGTATGGGAACAATAGCAGAGCAGTGTCAAATTTGGGCTGGGAACAACTGCACTGGGATCATCAAACCCAGAAGTTTATAATATACCGCTAGGATTCAGTTGCCTGCTATGCATTTAATCTCTGCTTTGGATTATAAATTAAACTGGAATTTAAATAAAAGTTGTGGCCAGAGGCCTTTAACCATGCTGATAGATGTCACAAGGTTTCTTTTGAGCCACAAAGCACAAAGTAGAAGGGTTACGCTATTTTTGATTGAACACAGAATTATTTTTCAAACTCCCTTTCTAAAACCCTTTAAGTTTTGTTTGTGGCTTGGCTCTTCCATAAACTCTTTGTTCATTAAACTTCTAGTTGCTTCTGTTGAAAACAGAGATGCTTTCAAGTGAAATGTTTTAAGGAGGTTTAGAAAATGTTCTGGAATTAATTTTAAAAGTGATGGATATTCCCTTGATTTATATCCTTGTAGCATACATGTAAAAGTGAAAAATAATGTTTTTAATTGTAGAATTAATAATTTTTTTAATCTTTTTTCTGATTAGGGTCCTAACGTTACACTATCTGTGTGGAGTGCTGATCTAATTTGATCTGATCTGGAAATGATTGTCAATGTTCAGCCCAGATTAATTATTTAGAAAAAATACAAACTGACATTTAGAAGAAGATGGATGAAATAGAACTCTTGTTAACTATAGCAGTAAGAAATGGAGCATACGATGGTAATAGAAATAAGGATAGCAACTGACATTATATAAACAATAAAGACAGTGTGATCAAATTAATCAAGCCATGGTTTAGAATTTCAAAAATTATTAGGAATTTTTAACTGTGTTAGCAATAAGATGCTGTACCATTAGGAGTTTAAATTGATTAGTTCTTTTTTGAAAAATATATAGCAAATGGCTATGTTAATCAGAGGAAATCAAGCTACATTAATGCAGTTTCTTTTAATGGTGAAAGATACAACATTTATAAACACTTTTTTTCTTGGTACATGTTTAAATAGATTTTCTATTCTTTGAATAGTAAAATGTTTAAGACTGACAAAATAGTCAGTCTACAACCTACATAGGAAAAGGCTTTGATTACAGCAAAATTACGCAAAAATGTGTCATTAGGAAGCATTGGACAGACATAAAACCTAACCTTTTGAGCTGAAGAATACTTAATATTCTCTTCATGATCATGCAAGGGGAAATTCTTTGCTATGGAATAGCTATTTTCCTGTTAAGCAGGCTATTTCATCAATGATTTATTCCTGAGATGTAATAGGTCGTTTAAAATGGTGGTTTAAAAGTTAGGCCTTTTTTGTTTAATTTTCTCACAGGCAGTTGGTAATTATCATGGTCCTGCAGTTTCTCTGGAATGCTGTGGAGGGTCAAATGCCAATGGAACCCTGCTTTATAGGGTAATTAAGACAGTAGACATGGTTATTAAATACATCGTGCTAAACTAAACTGGAATGCTGTGAAATAAAATCCAAAATCATAAATAAAATGTGGGTATTCTAGCGAAAAGAAAAAAAAAAGAAAAGAAGCTTTCTACAATCATATTTGCAGTAAACAGCTCTGGCTGAATTGTGTCTGAAATTCTGCCATTTAAGTATCTGCAGAGATGTTTCAGGAATATTTTAAACCTAAAAATAAGAGCAAATGTGCTCTAAGTGTGTTTTGTGTGCCCAGAAATCTAGTACAGTAATCAAAATTCAACCTCATAGTGCTCAGTGTATCTAAAGAATGTAAAAAAACTCCACAATGAATAGAACCTTCTGTATTCATAATTACCATGCAGCATGTACTGGAAAATATGTACTAAAATAGGATGATGGATGTAAGTTTAATGTGAATAACAAATGAAGTTTGGAGAATCCTGCAGAAAATACCATAGGATGATAGCCTCTTTTTAAGATATTACCAGGTATAGCGTAGCTGTTTCATTCATGTCTATCTGAACATTTTGTGTTTGCAATATCCTTTAGGCCACATATAGAGACAGTACTGTGTGTCTTATGTGCAGGAGAGGGGGGCAAAGATTAAAGGCTTGATCAACATAGGTAATACTAACAGAATGAAAGGTGAAATATTGCAACTTGTAAGATATTGTACTTCCCTCAGAATACAGAGTAAACTTGTCTTATGCTTTTTTCATACGGAAAAGTTAGGGTAATGCGATTTCTTCCTAGAAAAATTGTGATAAGTATACAAAAGCAATGGGAAATTCACTTTGGAAAATAAGTCCAATATAAAACAAAGTCCATAAAACACAGAATGAGATTTGTACATGTGATCCAAAATTATATTCTCTTTGTTTAAAGTCTGGAAGATTATACATGCAAGTTTATTGGTAAATTCATTGCATCACCAGAAAAGGAGAAAGAACTATGCCTCCCCCCTCCCTAAAAAAAAAAAAAAAAAAAAGGAAAAGAAAGAAAATAAATATTTCCAATTCTAGCTGTAAAACTGGAAGCCAGAATGTGTAGTTGACAGGCAGAGAGCCAGCTGACTTTAAATCACTAGCCTTTCCATCAGATCAGTCTTCCTACTTCCACATGGAACACATTTTAAGTTAACAATGTGTAGTTTGGCAAAGGAATTGTTTTTCTTTGGCATAGAGCAGTTGTCTCATTTCTTTTAAAAAAAATATTTTCTGCCTGCTTATATATACAGTGTGTGTCGACATTCTTTTGAACTTTAAAAACAGTTGTTACATCAAAAAACCTTTACTTAGACAATTACATTCTGGCTATTTTGTTTTTTATATATATGCAGATATAAATGATGGAAATTGATATTTAATTCATCTATGTACTGGCTGATGTAACTCATCCAGTTTTTAGTGTTTACTTCAATATGTATGTAAATGCCTATAAAAATGTTGATTAAGCTACTTGACCACAGACACTCAGAAAACAGGCCTCCTTCCTTAAGACAGTAATTTAAGTAAGTCTCAGTTGATATCAGAGTATTTACAGTGTGGGTATAGACTCTAAGACAAACTAAGATTAAATCTGATCATTTTGCTCTTACTCCAAAACCTGGCCATTTCAACCAGATATATTTATAGCACAAAAAAGCAGTAGAATGGAATGCTACTCATTCAGACATTTGCAGTTGATTTATTCATTCCCGGTCCCTTCCACTGAAAACTCAGAAAAGCAGAAATGCAAATTTGCAGACATTGGTTCCACATGAAATGGGACAGACCACTGCACCAGCTACTGTTGTGAGACCAGATAGAGCTACTGCTGCCTACACATAAAGAGAGCCATTAAGGAGAAGTTGTTTATTTCTGCTTCTGCAGAAATCATAAACACCAGCCATGAGCCTGACAGCACAAGCTGTGCTGCAGTAAATTCTAGTACTTTGCTGGCCATTCTAAGCTGCCCAGTAAAAGTTACTGTACTAAATCCCATATACATTTCATGAAATAATCCTGCTCAGAAGATGGTATCATATTCATGCACAGCAGGGTGTGCAAATGCCTATAAATCAAAACGTAGAATTTGAAATATCTATAAAAAAAATCTGTGCAAATTTAACCATGACCCTTTGCCAGACAATAGGCCTTCATATGCTTTGCAGCTTAGCAGACACCAAGGAATTTTGTTTGGAAGTGATAGCTACTGTCTATGTAATATTTAGGACCTATTCATGGAGCATCTGGCAGAAAATAAAAGGGTTTCCTCCTCTAACATATGCTAAAGAAGGATGTGGTCCTGTGCCTGCTCCTCCTCTTCTGACTTTTTGCAAATAGCACAACATAAGAGACAGTTGTTTCTGGCTGCCCTGCTGCCTGTCATGGCTGTCAAGTGAAATCCCATGAATTATTGCTCTTCCAGATGTAAGAGATTTCCAGGCTGCCTTAAACTGCCTGTGGTTTGTGGTACTGGAGAGGAGAGAAACAAGATTAAACTTCATCTCATCAGTGCAATCTGAAAAGATCACACAGAGGACTAATAATCACAGCTTTTTCATTCCAGAGCTGGACCCGAGAGCTGTGTGTTTTTGTTTCAGGGCTATGTCACATTAAGCTTGTTGGAAGACATTGATTAAGGTCAAACAATGTTTGAAGATCAAAAATAAAATTTTTAACTCTCTGTTGCTGCATACATTTTGCATTGTTCAAAAAGTGTCATGCAGTACTTTAGCCGGCTGAAACAGAAGAGACTGTGAACTGAGTTCCGTAATTCTGAGATGTCAGCACTTCTTAGCATAAACTTATGAAAGATAAAAAAGAAAACCTTCACCTACAATTATGAATCTAATGTAATACAGCATCCCCTATAATTCAGAGGAAACAGTCACCAAAAAAACCTACTTGTCACTTTGGTTTCTCCATAAATGTCTGTATGTGAATTTCAAAACTTGGTGCTTTTTTTTTCACATTTTTTTATGGTTTGTTTGTGCCAGCCACAATGGCTTCTGAACCCTTGAGGTTAGTCTGAATGCTTTGTATTAGTAAAGAATACTTATTCATACACTGATGAGTTATACAGTTTTCAGAATGCTCAACTGTAACCCTCCATAAGTTAAGAAATAATAACAGGTTCAAAATGATAGGTAGAAATTTAAATAAAGGATTTCATGATTGTTTCTAGAATTGTTCTGTAATTGTATTGTCCACTCCAGCCATTTACTGTTTAATTTCCAAGTAAGTTTTTTCTATCCTCTTTGAGATATATACATATGTATGTATGTATGCAGAGAGAGAAACACACATAGAAATGTAATGCAGTTACCTGCAAACTATACTTGAAATAATAGCTTTAACACAAAATAGTATAATGCTTTAAAACCTAAGCATTGTCAAATGATTACTGTCACAACTTGTTTTTTTATGAAATCAAGACAAGTGGAGAGGCCGCTGACATTTCACTTCAGCCCTATTAGCAAAATATTAATTATAGATAAGGAAAATATGTTGCCCCAAAACCACCTGGAAATAATTGACAAATGTATGCAACTTAGATCAGAACGTAATTGCCCTGTTTCGACCTATGTAGCTTTTTAAAAAAACTGACGTAGCTTGTTTAAGTAATAGTGTTGGCTACCAGATGTAAAACCTCCCAGACTAGCTTCCTTTTCTATTCGAGCTCGGGCATATCACAAAGGCTCTCTAATGTGAGGGGATACCAGTAAAACAGTGATGAAAACCATAGGTACAAATATCTGCAAGTGGCTCACATGAAAGCATTTATCACTTTTCATGCACGTGTATTAAACCATAGTGGAAAAGAGCCCTTCATTGAAAATGCATTAATTATTTGACACTGTTTTTCCTCAGACTTTTTTTTGCTATGGGATGCAAGTGAAAGATTACAGCTGAAAAAACGATCATCATACTTGAGGTAGGCTCACAGAATCTTGTCTTATGTTCTGTGTGAAGTTGTCTTGAACTGAAACCTCTGCTCCTTAAGGATTAAGGGATTGAAAAGCAAAGACTGAAGCTGCTGTAATTTAAACCCAGCCATTCTCTAGCACAAAGGTGCAAAATGGACTAAGCCAATCTACTTCTTTTCTAGTTCAGCTAAGAAATAATTTTACCTTTTGAAAGTTTTGTACTATTAACATTCCAAAGATGTCATTATCTTTAAAGGAAATTTATTCTCTTGATTTTTTAACAGGAAATCAGAGCCATAAGACATGGAATAGGTGGACATGGTTTCAAATTGCAGTCTACGGCACTTCTGAAAAATTCCATCTATGTGATGTATAGATAAATCGTAAAGATAAAACTAATCAATGAATGAATGGCACTGAGGTGGGTTTTCTTGCTTGTAAAAATATCTTGTCTCCAGAAATACTTGCAGAGCAGTTTTCTATTGCTATTTAAAAAAAATGGTTTTATATTACTAAGGAGTCATAAAAAGTATCAGATGAAACAAACTTAGTTCCAAGGACTGCGAGAGAAGAGGGAGCATTATGTTATATTGCAGATAACTAATACATTCACTAGACAGAAAAAATCCAGTTAATTACTGGGTGCATGCTAACTGATTGCAGGTTCTGAGTTTCAGTAACAAAATGAACTAAATTCACATTTCAGGTTGTTGGTTTCTTTTTAAAGTTTGTGAGAAAGACGCAGTACATAATTCTAATCAAAACAAATCAAAACTTCTTTTTAAAAAGTATTCCCAGTGGAACAGCACCATATCCAGCAGAAAATGAAGCCCCAGCACTGTGGTTTGGGCACTACTGTGCTGTGGTAGGGACCTGTCTTTGATTACTGGGTCTAATGCTCTGCTCGTAGACGAGCACTCCCCACAGAGGCTGCGACTTGCAGCTTGTGAGAAGAAAGTAGCTCCGCAGCTTTGGGGGAGCATGGCCTCTCGGAGCCACTTGCTTGGAAGTGTCTCTAGTGTGGGTGAACGTGGGCTCCCCCCAGTCTCCCACCAGCATATCGGCTGCTGCGAAGTGGAGGCTTATGTAGAGGGAAATAAGAGAGTTGTAGTTCTTTGGCAATCTGGAGAAGTTTTTTCCCTTGGGGAAAATACATAAACATATTCTCTTGTGATATGTGTTGAAATTTACTACCTATAGGAGTAAGTGTAGACCTTAGAATTACTTGTATCGACTTTGAGCTACGTTGCATAGTTTCCATTTGGGTGAGGAAAAGTCACATAAGTGGTTACATATTTGTATTTGTAAATCATCTTCTATCATTGATTTAAAACTGTGACCCGCTGTTTATCCATACATTTGATGTGGAGCTGGCAACCAGCAATAATACGAGCTTTCCAGCACTTCCCATTTATAACTTCAAAGCCTAACCTGGAGGACCACCCTCTCCAGAGACAGAAGCAATTCATTTTCCATATTCAATGTGCTTCTCTTGAGAGGAAAAAACTGCCAGTCATGCCAAATTGTGTTGAATGATACAAGGTAAAGCTAGTTTTATCACATGGGCAGCTGACACAAAACTCTTCCACTTATCTTAGGTTGGATGGGAACTGGGTTCAGAGATGAAAGGTCAGTTCTTTATCCACTAAGCCCTCTAGATATTCCAAAATCCCCAGTACATTACAAATTTGAACAGTTTAAGCTCTCTTAAATAAAAGAATCTCTTCTCGAGGTAAAGTATACAGTGTATATAGATACAGAGCAGGAGAAACATGTGAAAGGTCAGAGATGTGACCTTTTAACGTCAATAGTTTTATTTATTGACAAGAAGTCCAGTTTAAAGGGCTTAATGAAAAAGCAAGACAAGAATCAAGGAATCTGTTAAACTGCGTAAATTTGACTGACTAAATAAATTATACTGCATGCCTCAGAAATTGCAATTGCTATGAATGTTTTCTGGGGCTTATTCTTAACAGAGGAAGCAATGTCAGAAATTAACAGCATACTGGTTACACTGGCGATCCACAAACTAGTTCCTCAATTTTCCTAATACGGCCTAAGGCAATTAAAGTGGTATTTTTATTTTCCTTAATATTTTCTTCCATGTGACTTAATTGTTCTGTTATCCCAAGTAAGAAAAAAAAAAAAAAGGTTGATTCGATAGACACTTTGTATTTAGGGCCCACTCCCATTGAAATCAGTAGAGAAAACCCTGGTGGCAAGATGTTACCCATAAAACTTCCCTAATCTGCTGATTATTTTATTTTATTTTATTTATTTTATTTTATTTTATTTTATTTTATTTTATTTATTTTATTTTAATTTTTTTTATTTTATTTTATTGACTGCCCATAGTTGTTCAAGCCCACACCAGAGAATTCTAGTTAGTATGTGCATTGGCAGAATAGTTGTACTTTTATACTGTCTTTATAATAAATGTCTTTCCAATACATCAAACACAGAGTCAGAAATACTGATGACTATGTATATATATAATATAACTAATATTTGAATATGAATATAAATAATAGATATGTGTATATAGGTGGATGTTACAGTGGTCCTGAGCACCACCAGTTTCCATTGAAACTCTTGGGTGCTGTAAATTCTCAGAAATTCTGGAAATAAAGCCATTTAGCTCTTAAAAATGGTTTTGCTCCTCATCAAGTGCAATCCAAGAGTTCTGAAGATTAAAAGTGGAATTCGAAAATTTGTTTTATGCAAGAACAGTACTTTGGCCTTTTACAATGTTATTTATAGACTACAGCATTTTGTTTACGTGAATCAATTATCTGTATCGTCAAGTGCAGATTTTATTTTCATGGACTTTTGGATTTTGCCATTTCAGTAATAATGTCTGGTATTATTCTAGTTCAATTTTACAGCTTCTCCTCTGAAAAGACAACTGCCTTTTGTGATGTAATTTAGAGACTTCATTGCGAATAGGCATCAAGACACACAAATTGAGAACACAGGGAAGAGAAACAAAGCTGGATTAAAGATTGCCTTGAACTGCTGGAGCTCTGGCCCAAGGACTCCGCATTCTTGTTTAAAATGCCTTGACAATAATACTGATCATTTCATCTCTAGTGCCTTTTATGATTTTTTTCCTGTAAAATGAGAACAGGATAAATTGGGAGCAGCTATAATGACAGAAACTGGATAGTGCAACACAACAAAGTGCTAGTGCTAGTTCTTGTGGTAATCTTTTCATCTTATTCCTCTTTCTTTTCTTATTAGTGTGCTAAAATGCCTTTGCAAATTGATTTTGATAATTTTTCATATAAATAGTAAACTATACCACACTGTTAACACAGCTTTGTTTATGAAACTTTATAGCTTAATTAATTCAGCGGGGTCTCTTGTCAATATTTCAGACTACTTTCAGCATGACACGATCACTCCGTTTGATCGTTTATGCCACAAAGCATGCTAACTCTTTGTATTTGTATTTTACAGATATTTCTAATGATCTCTGAGGTTAGACAAACTATTGATGAAAGATTTCTTGATCAAAACAGATACTTGGTTTTATCTTCAGATAACTGTGCAAGCTTTACAGTACCAACTTACTCACTGGCTTCACTCAGAAGGGTGAAGCTTGTTCATGGCACAGCCTATACCAGCTTCACATTTGCAGGGTTTTTTCCTGTGTTTTAAACATCAATGCTCACCCTCATTATATAGTGAAGCATACAAATATTGAATCATCAGTTCTTTCACACCTGTGACAAAGCATTAACTAGACTCTTCCTTGAAGGAAATACCGTAGAATTCCCTGATAAATGTATATAGAATCATAGAATCATAGAATCGTTAAGGTTGGAAAAGACCCTTAAGATCATCAAGTCCAACTGTTAACCTAGCACTGCCAAGCCCACCACTAAACCATGTCCTCAAGCACCATGGCTACTCGTCTTTTAAATACCTCCAGGGATGGGGACTCAACTACTTCTCTGGGCAGCCTGTTCCAGTGCCTGACTACCCTTTCGGTGAAGAAATTTTTCCTAATATCCAACCTAAACTTCCCCTGGTGCAGCTTGTGGCCATTTCCTCTCATCCTATTGTTTGTTACTTGGAAGAAGAGACTGACCCCCACCTCACTACAACCTCCTTTCCAGTAGTTGTACAGAGCAATAAGGTCACCCCTCAGCCTCCTCTTCTCCAAACTAAACAACCCCAGTTCCCTCAGCTGCTCCTCGTAAGACTTGTTCTCTAGACCCTTCACCAACTTTGTTGCCCTTCTTTGGACATGCTCCAACACCTCGATATCCTTCTTGTAGTGAGGGGCCCAAACCTGAACACAGTACTCGAGGTGCGGCCTCACCAGTGCTGAGTACAGGGGCACTATCACCTCCCCGGTCCTGCTGGCCACAGTGTTCCTGATACAAGCCAGGATGCCATTGGCCCTCTTGGCCACCTGAGCACACTGCTGGCTCCTGTTCAGGTGGCTGTCAACCAACACCCCCAGGTCCTTTTCCGCCAGGCAGCTCTCCAGCCACTCCTCCCCAAGCCTGTAGCATTGCATGGGGTTGGTGTGACCGAAGTGCAGGATCCAGCACTGAGCTTGTTGAATCTCATACAGTTGGCCCCGGCCCAACAATCCAGCCTGTCCAGGTCCCTCTGTAGGGCCTTCCTACCTTCCAGCAGGATCAAGAGTAATTTCTTCATTGTTTAAATTATCTCATTGGAAAGAAATTTCACGCACAAAGAACATGTGCACATGCAACCGGCTAGATCATGAGCAAATTCTCTGGTGTCATTCTGGTTTATTTTTAAGAAAAGCTGGAATGCCCCTCAGTTAATCTGCATTATATTGTGCAGACCAGTTTTTATGTAGTCTCATCACTGTGGTGAAATGACTGTTTATCAAAGGTCACTTACAGTACTCAGAGCCCAACAATGGACTGAAATGTAGGAGAAGATGAGTAATTTAGAACCTTAATAAAGAAATTTTGCTTTATTTGTCCTTAACCTTGAAAAACACACAGATTTCAACTATTATACAGGATGCAATGGTACAACTTCTCAAGGGCCTTTTGTCTGCACACCTCGTTGCCTGCCAGAGGCTCATTGTTAGCACTTAGTAACCGCAGTAATACAGGGTGGGTGTTTATTGTATTTATTGACAAGTGCCTTTTGTTTTCCTTTCTTTTTTTCTCTCCCCAGATCTTGATGAACATTCTAGCCTTTCTACCTTCCTTGCTTTCATTTCATTTCATTAAGGCATTTGGAGGCCTTTTCGTATCCCAAGACAGAAGTGCCCAAAAAAGGTACTCTTTTTCTTCCTGAGTTTCTGGACAGATAATTTGTACCTACTGTGTGCAGTCTGAGTGTCTGAAGCACACATTAAAAGAATAAATGGCTGCACTCCAGTTCCACATATGGTAAATGTGTTATCCTGGTATTGCCTTACCCTATCAGATTAACGAATATATATTTCTTTAAGTTTGCAAATGGAACCTGGTAAAAGTCCTGTTACAATAAGGAAAGGTTTTAGGATTTTGTTTTGGGTTTTGTTTTCCTTAAAATGGTGGAGGAGATGTTTTGGTGTTATGGCATTAGGAAGAGTTGTATAAGATTGTTATCAAGGGAATTTTGAGCTCAAAAACTAGGTTTTCACAGTGGTCAGCACCCACAGGACTGTCTAAATTTTCAGCATCTATGAAAACATGGCCTTAAGTTTACTAGCTGATTTCCAAAAAAAAAAAACCAATGTCATCATTTCAGGGTGTTCTTTTTTTTTTTTTTTTTTTTTTAATATCTAAATTGAGATAAATCCAGAGGGAATTTTGGAACAGACTGGAAATTTTTGAAAAAAAAAAAAAAAAACCAGGCAAAAAAAAATTATATATTTAAGTCTCATTGCAGCTAATGGCAGTTGGATACCTAAAACTTTTTATTATGTTGAAAGCCTTCCATATTTGACAAAATCTCAGAAACAGAACTTGTGTGTTATAAGATGAATTCTGTTACTTACTAAAGCCCATGATTTGTTCATGCTTTTTCTTTGGACTATATATATTAAAACATCAGAAGTTCAAAAAGATTTTATTTAAGCAATCTGTGTCATGATATTCTGCATCATCATATAGAGGTGAACTGGAAAGAAGATGTGTACACTGCCATGGAAGTTGTGAGAACATGTTGTACTAGTGCCTTAGCTGTCACTCCAGACAGTCAAATGAAGTAAGTCAATGGATCTATGGTACAGAGGTTAGAGTGGCAGTATTTCTGAAGAATTCAGAGAAGCTGTCTGGAGACTGCTAGTGTGTGAGATCGAGGAAGAAAGAGAAAGATGAGCAATGAATTCCCTAAAGCTATTCCCCTGAATGTGTTCCATAATAAATTTTAAATGTGTGTCATAGTAGGGTAGAGGGGTCAGATTTACTAATAATTTGCATTAACATTTGTAATATCTATCTTTTATGAGCATGATCTCTTTTAGAGTTTTGAAAGTTTATATTCTTCCACAATAAATTCAGATTTTTTACTGGCTATGTCATTCTCTGATATTATACACTTTATCTGCATCTTTTATATATGAAATGAAGAGGCTACTATACTCCTCTCACTCCTTTCTTTGCCTGACGGCTTAGCAGACAGAAACTGCTGTAATCTGCCACAGCATCAACAACTGAATGGGGGAGCGGATGTTTTCCCCACAGAACCTAGACAATAACTCTGAGCAGGAGGAAAATGGACTAACACAAGGATCTGATGAGAGAGTGCCTTTCCTCCAGTGACCCAGCTGGCTTGCCCATGACAAAGCTTTTACAGGACATAACATAAATGAAATAAGAAGAATGAAAGCATTAAACAATGGAGCCGAGGAGAGAAGAAAAAGAGGAACTTAAAGGAAGGCAGAGCCTATCTCAGGAGCAACAAAAGGCAATATTGCCTGTGTGATTGTTCCAGCCTTCACAAAGGGGATTGTTTGCCTAGCTGGGAGCCCCTGGAAAGGATTAACAGTTTTCCAGGGCGGACAACACCCCCGCAATCCCACCTCAGGGTATCTCAGGTGTGAAGTGGGGGCCTGGGGAGAGGGCAATGGTGCAGGCTCAATTGGCCAGTAGCACCCTTGGCTGACATCGTAGTTTATTTGTGAGCTTATTAAGCCTGGCCAGTCCTTTGGGGGCACTCTTGGCAAAGGTCACAAACGACAAGATTTTGCATAATGAATACATTAAAATCTTTTTGTTAGTGCATGGGGAGCAAGAGGATAATGGCAATGAAGCTTTGGAATACAGGAAAGGAGGTAAAAGAAAATTAGTCCCTGAGGTAGCAAATATGATCACCATGTGGACTTGGGTTTCTATTTTAGCAAGTGAGCCCTGAGAGAAAAAAGTGCTCGGAAACATGCTGAGAAGATCTCAGGGAAAAAAAAGAAAAGAAAAAGAAAAAAAAAAAAGGATGCCATGTCAGCATGTAGGCTATAAATTGTACTTAGTTATCATAAATTCATGCTGAAAATAAAGTTAACATTATCAGATTTTGACCATGAGTCTCCTATGGGATTGATGTCATAATACAGCAGAGAGGACCTAGATGAACCTTTCCTGGCACTTTAATAAAGACCCAAATTGGGTGGCAAGGATAAGTAAGTTTAGGTACACATGTGAAGATCGCAGGGTCTCACAACTTGGTAACCTGGTGATTCAAAAGACTCAGGGCTGATAAAAGATAGAAACACGAGCTATCAGGGTCAGTTCAAGGGTGCTATAAAGAGAACCAAATCCCAGTGAAAACAGATAAAATACTACTCTAGTTGCTAAGGTACCTTAATCTGATGAAAGCTAAGTTGTGTGAATTTTTTTAAGGGTTTATCATTCTTTGCACTGGTCCTAAAGTACAAATGTACAATCTTAAGTAACTGGGAGAAAGTTAGAGGAGGAGCCGACTTAGGAACATAGTAACTGGTCCATTTGAGCACATCAGTGCTGTCTTCAGGCAAGTTTGGGCTGGAGGAAAAATCAGTGAATAACTATATCAATTTGCTAGGATGTCTTTCAATCAGTCTATCAAGATCTTTAAGGCTCCTGATAAGGGCACCCTTTTGGCAAAGCCTAATATAGAAACTACTGTACTTTTTTGGTTGTCAGCAGACCATTTAGGAAAGCAAATTCGCATTTATTTTCAGTTCTTTGGAGGAATACTCTCTGATGGAAATAGGTATATCTTGATAATGCACTCATATTTTAAAGTCTGTGGGCAGTTGTAAAGGGTCACAATAGTTAGTCCATTAATGATAATTTTGTGTCTTGAGAAATTATTTGCATTAGCCTGTTTTGGCATTTTTGTTTCTATAGAAAATATGGGAGCTGAATGATACAATTCTATTTCACCTCACCTTCCCTCTGTTCCTCAGTTATTCACTGGTTTTATCTCAGCAGATGAAGCAGCTGGTAACCAGCTTCTAACTCCTAACAGAAAGTTCATCAGCATAAAGTTCATCAGCATAAAATCCCTGATGATTCTTTGCATTGGTTGCAGGGTCCAAGATGGCCCCGGTGATGTGGCAAAGCCAACTTTAAATGGCCAGTCTTTTAGCAATTTTTTGTGGCATTTTGAAATCTTGTTGTATTAAGATTTCTCACGGATGACTATGCTATTCTAAGCAAATTCTTTAGCAATAGGGACTAGTAATTAAAATAATTAAGATTGGAAGCTTCTGTATTTGCAGATAATAGGTGAAAGTCACATCTAATTATAACTCTCAGAGTATGCTTAAATTAATCACATTACTCTAGCCCCCCCCATTTGTATTTGAAAAGTCTTCTCTGGACCTAATATAATAAAATTAGTTTGTGTTCTTCCTGACTAGTATCAACACGTGCACCATTTGGAACAGAAGGAAAAGACGGCATGCTGTGCAATGTGTGGTGCATGAGTTTCTACAGCACTGACTGGGACTACCCGCACAGTTACTCTCCCTCTTCTCCTGCACAAGAAATGGATGAGAACTACAATGAAAAGTGTCTTGTGTTCTTTTTTAATTTCTTCTCCCACATTTCAATCTTTCTAGGTTTATTTTGTAAATGGAGAAATATATGCAAAATCTTCATAGGTATGAAAAGACATCATCTAAATTTCTATTTCAATAAATATTGTAGAAATACTCTAACATACTATAGAAAGATATTCAGCTGACAGATGAGGGGAATGCATTGCTTTACAACCTGGGCAACTACCTATGTTTTATTCTGTCTCAATGAATGCTTAGAATTCCTGCCACTGTAACTAGCATACTTTTAGCTTTGGATTTCAGATCACTGATAACACAATGCAAATTCAACAGAGCACAATGCAGATGAATGCGGAACTTGTTAAATGAATGATCTCAAAAAAGAGTTAGTCAGTGGTAAATCATCATCAAATGGAAGTGATCCTAGGAGGCTCCTCAGGGATCAACATTAGACTCAGTGTTATTCAACATTTTCACCCATGAGTTAAAACATAAACATAAATCATTCTTAGAAAATTTGTGAGTGGCAGAAAGATTTAAGAATCAGTAAATAATAATGAGGACAACAGAACCATACATTGCACTCTGACTTGCTGATAAAATGAGATCACTCAAAAAATAACATGAAAACAACCCACATTGCAACTCAGTCAAATGCAAAACCATGCATGGAAGAAAAAGATCCAGGCCAGCCCAGCAGGATGGGCATCTTTGTCTGGGAATATATTAACTGAGGATGATCAAAGTATCATAGTGGAGAGGTAAGCACGGGCACAGTTCTGAAAAACACCAATTGGGATCCTATAAATAACCAAGTGAGAAACAGGATTTGGAATTCTTATATCTTTATTTGGCAATAATGAGACAGATAAGAAAATAATTTGTCCATTTCTGAAGTCCACAGTTTAAAGAGTTTTGGTTTGTTGGGCTTTTTTATAATCTGGAGATATTGTAGAAAAGAGCCACAAAATTATTCAAGGTTGGATAAGATGCCTACAGTGAGAGACTTTAAGAGTTTAGTTTGTTTAGTCTACCTAAAAGAAGACTGAGTGGTGACTTGACTGAGATGTAACTGTGAAAGTATAAGTACTCTCACAATGAGAAAACAGAGTACTAAAGTGTTCTTTAATCAGGCAAAGAAAGGGATAAGAACTAATGGCTGGAAGCTGAACTAAGCCACATGTTAACCATGAGCGGTTAACCACTGGAACAAGTTATAAAATGGTATGATCACTTCCCTATCTTTCAATGTCTGCAGATCAAGACAGATTCTCTTTCTGGAAGGTATGCTTTACCCAAACACAGGTTATTGGACTCAGTTTAGAACAATGGGGTAAAATGTGAAGGCCCATAGTAGAAAGCCAATAGCATAATATAATGACCTCTCCTGGTGTTAATCTCTATGAAAAAAAATATCGAAATGGTGAAACCATTGTCCATCTCTCAAATGCCATTTGTTATGTCTCAGACCAATCCTTGTACTGCTTCTGTCTCAGATGATCTAAATTTTCAAGAAAGTTTTAAACAACACTGTAGCAAAATGTCTTTCAAAAACATGTTATAGAGAAAGTGCATTAGAATGAAAATAGGTATATGACAAAAAGTATTTTTAAAAAATTAAAATGGTGTTTATAGCTGTAGTGGTCTTGTCATAAAAGGTGAGCAGTTAAGGTATCATTACTTAGTCCATTGTCTGAGCAAGTAAGCAGGTCATATGAGGGCTAGTTTTGTTTAAACAAAATCTCAGCCTAGCTTTATATTTTCTAGTCCTTTCTGTCAGTAAATGGGCCTCCTCCCTCTAACACAGCTGTGACAGGCTCAATAGTGTGGTTTCAGGGTATCATCTTTTCAGATGACAGAGTAAACATACTCATTTGCTATTCCAGGATGAATGAAAAAGAATTGTGGATCATCCTCCACAGATAATCAAAACTCTCTTTCTGTCTGGGATTGGAAAAAACATTAACTCCAAATCACAGAAATATAAAATGTCTTGATGCTTGTGAAGAGAGCATCATCTAAATTTCAATTTGAACAAATATTTCAGATATACTTGACATACTGTAGAAAGGCTTTCAGCTGATGGTTTAGGGACATGCACTGCTTTACAACTGGGGCAACTACTGATGCATTGTGGAGCTGCTGGATTGAAGGATTAGGCAAAAGAGCAGGGCTATTCTGCCAGTTACAAAGAAGCTTTAAGCCATTGGTAAATTAGCAGAAATGGGTAAGGTAACAGCATCAGTATATGATAGATGTTTTCCCTAAGAAGAGATAACAGAAGAGAATAGAAGTAATCAACTATGGACTTGTGATTATTCATAAATATTGTGAACAACAAGAAAATGAATATGAAACAGCTGAATATGAGCCAGCAATGTGCCCAGGTGGCCAAGAAGGCCAATAGCATCCTGGCTTGTATCAGGAACACTGTGGCCAGCAGGACCAGGGAGGTGATCATCCCCCTGTACTCAGCACTGGTGAGGCCGCACCTTGAATACTGTGTTCAGTTTTGGGCCCCTCACTACAAGAAGAACATCGAGGTGTTGGAGCGTGTCCAAAGAAGGGCAACAAAGTTGGTGAAGGGTCTAGAGAACAAGTCTTACGAGGAGCAGCTGAGGGAACTGGAGTTGTTTAGTTTGGAAAAGAGGAGGCTGAGGCTATTAGGAAAAATTTCTTCACCGAAAGGGTAGTCAGGCACTGGAACAGGCTGCCCAGGGAAGTGGTTGAGTCCCCATCCCTGGAGGTATTTAAAAGATGTGTAGATGTGGCACTTAGGTACATGGTTTAGTGGTGGACTTGTCAGTGCTAGGTTAACAGTTGGTCTCGATGATCTTGAAGGTCTTTTCCAATCTAAACTATTCCACAATAAAAGGCATTTTTTCCTTACAATGAATCAAATACAGGGCATGGTTTTCATGCAGAAGTTGATCAAATTTAACAATATTGATTGAGAAATTATCAGTGTTAGAGCCAACTTTCAATCAGTAAAGTAGTGCAAAGTTGTCCTAACTCCACCCAGGATTTGACTTAATTCTGTGGCTTATTGTAGTTTAAATTTACAGTGTTTTTGACCTATAGTACATAAATTTTTAATCAATTCTTTCCAATATGATATAAAATTATATCCACAAAGGCTATAGAAACAGGAATTTTCTAAATTCTAAGGAAAAGCGAGGAGACCTGTAGGAAAATGTGTAGCATAAACCAAAATGTAAATGCAATTATCAAAGGACCACATAATCTCTGTTGCAAAATATACTATCCAGCATGTTTAACTTGGCCCCAAGTGCTGATTCCTTTCATCTTCCAAGCTAATTGCACTTGGTTAGAATCTAACCATTGTCACTGGATCTTTAGGCTGAAATACAGACTTAGATCTCTTGTCTCCTGGTTTTCTTTGGTCAGGAGATATCACTGTCGAGTGGTTCCTGCGCACTAACAGAAAATTCCTAACCTTTGAATTATTTGTGGATGATATCCCCAGAGCTTCACCCAACTAAGGTATTCCTGTCTAACCCTTTCTGGCCAATGTGATGGAAAAATAAGGAACAATAAGTAGCTTGGCCTCTGCATCATGGATTTTCTTTTAAAAAAATTTGAGGAGCAGTTCTTTGAAAACTTCAAAGATTTTGCAACACACTGTTCTGCATTTAGTTCTCCTCTCAGCAATCTGGATATCACAGGAGGGTGATATCTGGACATCAGGAGCGTGAGCTCCTTCAGTGTGGCGCTCTCGTGTGAGTTTTTCTTACCTGTGGCACTCTTCTTCAGCAGACTTGGGGTTTATGAACGTCCAGGTTACCCACACTTAAGGAAGTGGTTCTACACAATTCTTTTTGGCGTGGTGGAAGGGCAAAGGACAGCAAACCAAAGTTAACTTCTCCCTGCTCCAGGCCTGGGATTCCACCTTCCTCTGACATCCTTCACTGTCACACCAACTGAGTGGAGATATTGCTGCTTCTGGGGCCATGGTCTTAGCCAAATCAGTGAAGTGATCCCAGTTATTAAAATTAACCTGAAAATTACTTATATATAGGAAGCAACAATCAGTGAAGGGTCTTAATCTTTGGGAGTGGTAGCCTCCATCAATAAGTCAAATTTCTTTGGGCAGCAAACGTAACTGCTGATAATAGGAGTATATTTTACGCTATAAAGCAAGGGAGTTGATACTCTGTGCAGTAGAGTAGTATCAGTTGTTAAATCTAGGTAGGGAATGAAGTACACTTGTCAGATGACAGCAGATACCACCTTCTTTGTGATAGAAACTTATTCCCAGATAGAGCTGTCGATTTAGTAGATGCTGAATTGGTGCCATGATCAAGACGAATGCTTGTTTCTTAATAAAACCTTGTGTTGGGTAAGTAAAGCAGTGGCCTTCACCTCAGGCACTTCATTAACTGAACAACCAACTGATAATGGACCGTTGCATCATTATTGCTTAAATAATGATGTTATATTGAGTGAATGTAAAACAGCATTGTTTGGATGTAGGAATATACTTATATCTAGAAATACCTTAGCACTTATTTGCTATAAGCAAAGGTTTTGTTATTTGCAAACCAGTGTTTTAGGGATATTTCTACTTGCTGATTTTCTAGTTTTCATTGAATGTTTCTCAGTAGATTTAATGCTTATATCATTAGTCAGATTTTGTCTTCTCCTGTCCAACATTCCAAACAATCTGGGTGATATGCAGGCCTGGTTTGAGTGAATTGCCTTCCCTAGGTCACACTTTCACATTTTGTTTATAATTCTTCCTCTACAGTGAAACCGTTCTAATCTATCTTAACTTCACTGCAGTACCACATGGGGAACTACCATTCAAACAGGGTAATTAACACGAGAATTGTAATATTGAAAAAATGGCTTAAACAAGAGACAAATATGAATTCTGTTGAAAGGAAGTCTATCAGTTTGAAGAATCACTAGTGGAGTTCCTCAGGGACTGGTCTTAGGACCAGTATTATTTGATACCTTCATTACCGGCTTTGATACAAATACTGTGAGTGTGCTAATGAAATTTTTCTGATGACAAAAACTTTGGCAGAGTTGCCAATACCAAGGAGAACTGGAATATCATACAGGAAGAATTAGATGACCTTGACAACTGTAGTAATAGAAGCAAGATGAAATTTAATAGTACAAAGTGTAAGGTCATGCACTCAGGGACTAATAACGAGAATTTCTGCTATAAGCTGGGAGCTCATCAGTTGGAAATAGTACAGGAGGAGAAAGACTTGGGTTTAATCAGTCAATCACATGATGATTATCACTGCCAGTGCGAAGCTGCCATGAAAAAGGAAAGTAATCCTAGGATATGCTGGGATATTTTCTAGTACTGGGAGAGAGTACCACTTGCGCAAGGTCTTGGCAAGACTGCCTCTGCAATAGCACATACAATTCTGTTGCAAGACAGTTGTATTCAAACCAGAAGTGCTTCAGAGAAACAGAAAAGAGATGTTAAGAAGCTCGGGAGGCACCTGAAAAGCACCTTAACTTTTTAGCTTAGCAAAATGGAAGCTGAGAGAATATAGATGTACCTTGTAAATACACTATACACCAGGAGGAGAGCTATTTAAGCTAAAGAAGAATGAAAAATAACTAAACATAAATTAATTGATGTGGAAATTTCCAGAATGCTTATAAGTATGGTGAATGTGAAGTTCTGCAACAGCACTAATGAGAACTAAAAACTATCTACGTTTGACATCAAGCTCAAGTTTACAAAGAGATTACATGTTGAATTTGCCTCTAACAGTCAGGAGTTTCTTCCTTTCCTACCACCAAGTCTTAAATGGCTATTGGCAGAAATGTTTGCTCTTAACGCCTCCCTTTAAACTGAAACTAATAAATTGCATGGCTCAAATCCATTGCCAGTCCCATCACACTCTATTGAAGGGTTTCAGTTAAACTTTTGAAAACTGTTGTTCAGTGGGAATGGTTGATGCTGACATCCATGTTCAGTTAATATCCTGCAGTGTACAACTATTTTCAGCCAATAGAAAAGCATTTTAGTAAACATGTAAGTAATGTTTTAGGTGAATTTATTTGTTTAGATATTGTGAAGAAGACATCAGTAATAGTAAAATATGGACTTTTTGTAAAATCCTAGACCTTCGACTAAATGCTTTCAATTAAAATTTCTTAAAAGTACTGAAGAAATCAAGTCCAAGACAATATGAAGAATTCTCTGATATTTTCATCTTGGTAGCTGTGTACCAAAGAGGACAGCTAGTGATGAACCTATGCAAAGTACAACAATTTCAAGGTGCAGAGCAACCACAAAAAGAATTTCACATCTAGCCTATAATAAGCATATCCTACAATATTTCCCTGTCTTTCTAACTGTGTATGAATGAATGAAGCAGAGATGTCTTTGAAAATGCTTTGCCCAATGGACTCAGTTGGACTCACATTAAGAGGCAGGAAAACAGTGACATATTTGTACTATTGCTTTAGGCATGTTCAAACAACCTAATTTATTTAAATCAGATGTATTTCCTCAATTCTGGCTTTAAAAAACAACAGCCTGACAGTTTGATATCTTGGATGCAGAGAAGACTTCATTGCCACAGAAAAGATCTGTGTTTGGAAGCAGCACAGAATTCTTGCTCCTGGGACAGTGCCTCATGTTATGCCAAAAATTAAGTATTCAAACTAGTGGAATTCAGGGTTTTTCAATACTGTTATAAGAACATTCTTTGTGCTTATGAACATAGGAATAGGGAGGGTGTGGAAAGGCAAGTAAGCCAACAAAAGAGAAAATAAATGTAAAAGCAGAACTAAATTTCAGTCCAGCATAAAGGAATAATGAATATTAAAAGGCCCTGCTCTGAAGAGGGAAGAGTCCAGTTGAACATTCTTTGTTTGGAAATGGTAGATGAGAAGATCTGAAATACAGTGTGTGCAAAGACACATTTTCAAACTCACACATTTTCTTTAAATCCTCAACTGTTAGATGACAGATATAACTCCAGTATATAAAGACATTCTTATATTAGATTTATGAGAATATATGAAGTATGGAAAACATGCAGAAAAGGACACAGTATAATGATTTCAAAGAATCCATGTGAAATGTGCAGAGGTCCTCTTAACACCATTTTTCTTTTTGAAGTGCAAATACAGTACGGACTTCCTAGTGAAGTATGTTATTTTTAAGCAGATAGTGTGTTTTTCTGATTAAGGAGCACACTCTTAGTCCTGAATTCCTAAATTCAGGTAGATCTTGGAAAAATATAATTAGGATATTTCTTTCCTTTCATGGCTTATGTTAACATTTATTCTTTTTTAGGGAAATATTCATGTATGATAATAGAATAATTTCATTCTGTGTCACCTCTGTAGTTCTGTATTTTCTGCTACTATTGGACTGTATATTTTTAGACTGGGAGAAGAAGCGAAATTATATATAGCAAGCAACTAAGACCTAGAATTTTCAAGCTGTCATGGCAGATTATAGAAGAAATTGTATCTTAGTTGAATCTTACCAGTATATAATGTCATTTCTCTGTAGTCCATCTGCTTATAATCCACTGTAAAAAATAAATAAAGACCTTGCGCAATTTTTTCTGTTCTTTAGTCTGTCACCTCATTGTTAGGGAATGCAAAGTCAGGAATATGGTAGGTGGTATATAAATATGAGCATCCATTCTTACATCTTACTTTTAACTTTTAGCAAGGGGCAAAATATTGTTTTCCCTACATGAAGCAGATTGCTGGGAGCTTGTAGGGCTCTGCCAACCATCTCAGGCACTGCATGTTTAAGAGCAACGTTATGACTTCTGGAAGAATCAGGCAGTATTGTCTTTTGCAAAGACTTGGCTGCCTGGACATTACAAAGCTTGGAAAATGACAAAATTAATATGATGGAGGTGTTATATATTGCAGAACATAAACTTGCAGCAAACATGTTGGATTATAGCTGCTAGTGAATGCATGGAGACAAAATAAAAGTGCCAACATCTATGTGGAAACATGAAAAGTAGGTACAGTGTTTTCAGAAGATATTAGGGCTCCTGTTCTTAACCATAGCAGGAAGAATGTAATATCATTCTGAGTACTGGTTTGTATAAACTAAATTGGATTAGTAAGCACCACGAAGATAGGCCAGCATAAGGCAAAATAAATTGTGAGGATGTAAAATAGGCCCTAAAAACAAGATAGGCACCTAAATAGACTAAATAGAACAGATAGACTATAAAGAGTTAAGACAACTAGGTAGACTGATGTCTATCATGTCAGAGCTAGGCAGGAGAGCCATACACAGTAAAACAAACCAAAATGGCTCTAAAAGAAGAAAGTCCATGTGGGAATAAGACTGTTACCTTTGAAATGGACAAACAAACAAAAACCAAGCAATGACAAAAAAGCCACCCCAGAGATGTCTTAACAGCCTCCAGGCATGCCCACTTCTGCCAACAGCAGCCCCATGCCAAGAGGGTCAAACTGGCAGAAATAAGCCAGGTGGAAACCCTGCGTGTAGCCAGTGACAAAAGCGACAACAGAAGTAGGCTTAAAGTCTGCTGAGTTGTGTCCTGCTTATACCAGAGCAAAGGAAGAACACACCAATGTTTGGGAGCAGGGGAAGTTAAGAGACTATCCACAAATATCTGTGCAGAACAGAAATACTCCCCCCGAGAAAAGAAGCCTAGAAAAAAAGATCAGGAAAGAAAGAAAATGAAGGAAGCATCTGAAGTGTAAAATGAGATGTTCAGAGATTTTTTTTGAGAGAAGTGTGAGTTGGCAAAGAGAGCACAAGGCAAAGAGAGTACTTAGAACACAGACTGAGGTACAAAACAATAAAAAAAGGAGACTTGAAGAAATTCTAGAATTCCCTGAATCTGCTGGGGGGGGGGGGGGGGGGCGCAAAATATATATATAAAAGTCAATACCACCTACTTCCAAGGACAGAGATGTCTATGTTCTAGGTTGACAGATATTCAGTTTGTTCACATCATGGGTCTTATCAGGCAACAATAACATCATTTTTAAAAGCAGTAGAAGTATTACTGACTGTGACCAGAATCTCTAATCTCGCTCTGACTTTGGAGTTTTCCAAGATATAAGTTAAAGATGACAGTGATGCAGTTTAAAATTTTAATTTATATGTAATAAGTGCTCTGGTAAATTTGTAATACTTGTTGTGTTGACATCTCCATGTGAAATCAATGGACATGTTACCAGTGATGTAAAAAAGTCAAAATGAATAAATCTTTTACCAGCTGTCTTGCTAAAGTTAAGTCGTCAATGGAAAAATTGACGGTTGTGCTACTTTTCAATGGTTTACAGTGATTTCTCTAAACTACTACATTAATTTGGTGGCATTGTCTAACAAATTCTGCTCTACAGCTGTTTTTTATGATAGTCTAGGAAAACATACATGCAACACTACAGACCAGTTCATCCTACATAACCTTAACAAATGTCTTCTGGCAAAAGTGGAAATGTTTTTATATGAAAGCCATTGGATTTGGTTTATATGAAGATAACTGGGATCCAGTGGTTAGGATAGAGTTCTAAATTTAAAACAGCTTATTTTTCTCCCTCATTCTGGTACTATCCTGTTATACGACTTTGACTAAGACATGTAAATCTAATTTTTAAAGTGATATAGGATGCAATTCAGAATGCCTACTGGCAAATTTTCAGCAAGAAAAAAAAAATGAGGCATCAGAAATGAACGTATCTAAAAAAAAATGCATTAGTGTCTCAGAATTGTTTTTCTTTCCAAATAGGAACTATGATGTTTACTTTGTCTTTATAACTGAAGCACTGGAGTATTGTACTCAGCACTGGTGAGGCTGCACCTTGAATACTGTGTTCAGTTTTGGGGCCCTCACTACAAGAAGGATATCGAGGTGTTGGAGCGTGTCCAAAGAAGGGCAACAAAGTTGGTGAAGGGTTTAGAGAACAAGTCTTACGAGGAGCAGCTGAGGGAACTGGGGTTGTTTAGTTTGGAGAAGAGGAGGCTGAGGGGTGACCTTATTGCTCTGTACAACTACTGGAAAGGAGGTTGTAGTGAGGTGGGGGTCGGTCTCTTCTTCCAAGTAACAAGCAATAGGATGAGAGGAAACAACCTCAAGTTGTGCCAGGGGAAGTTTAGGTTGGCTATTCAGAAAAATTTCTCCACCAGAAGGGTAGTCAGGCACTGGAACAGGCTGCCCAGGGAAGTGGTTGAGTCCCCATCCCTGGAGGTGTTTAAAAGACGTATAGATGTAGTGCTTAGGTACATGGTTTAGTGGTGGACTTGGCAGTGTTAGGTTAACGGTTGGACTCGATGATCTTGAAGGTCTTTTCCAATCTAGACAATTCTGATTCTAAATGCAAAAAAAGCAATATGTAAGTTCTCAAAATTATTAATTTTCACCAACGTTTTTTAAAAAAATAGAGTTTACTCGTTTTCAGTTGTTCAAGAACCAGTTCTAGACATTAATTTGATTATATTGTACAAATGCTTGATGTAAGTTCCAATTTAGAAAATATTATCTCTATACTAAGTGAAGCAAAGAAGTATTACAATGGCCAACTTCTTGCCAGACATTGGTTCACATTTAATCAAACAGTAGACTTGTCATCTGCAAAAGAAAGAAATTTCAGTACAACATTTAAAAATATACATAGGAATGTATCAGTAGCTGAAATTACAGATCTTTTAAACCTATTAACATTTTACTAAGTTTGACCTTCTAAAAGAAGAATTTAGGGTGCATTCTAAGTATCCAGCTTTTATTTCTTATATATGTTAACAAGCATTATTAAGGTTGCTGTAGTAACTTGTCAGTTTTTCCTTAATAGTCATATAAAGCTTTCATTAATGGCCTGCATGAATTAGACCTTCCCGTGGGCAACTTGAACTAAGTATGGACTTTTATTAAGAGTTTTTTAATTGAATGAACAATTTTAATTTTTTAAAGAAGAATAGTTGTTTTTCTTCACATTCTTTCCCCCATTTAGCTTCTCTGATCCTGAGGTGTTACTTAAGGGCATAATTAGTAAATATCTGGGGCTAATGCCCAAATATTCAAAGCCATTATTATATTTTCCTTTTTATCTAAGTTTTAATTTGCTTTCATGATCATGAAGGCTGTGAGACATTTAAATCTTGAACTTTTTCAGAAATATCTGATGATTTAAAAAAAAAATTATGTTTTAGCAACAAAAATTGAAGGCATACTAGTACAAAACTCAGAAGTGCCCTCAATGGTACGTGAATAAGATTGTGTTCGACTTTGTTGTTATGATGGTAATGAATTTATTTGTAAAGTGTCTCAAGCTGATGAGTAAAATCTCAGTTTCTGCTTTCAACAATAATACGTTGTGTCAATGTCCTTTGTGATCATTGCAAACCACAATCTATAGTACAGTATTTGGGAAACAGTAGGAGGAAAAATATATAAGGAAAAAGGGTATCTAACAAATAAACCACCCAAACTATCTCCCTCATATTTCCAGGTAATTTCAAGAATAGCAGAACCAAATAAGTCCATTCATCTGTGTATTTGCATCTCAAAGCAGAGAACCCGCTCAGTAAAGATATCACTGAAAACAATAATAACAATAATAGAAAATATTTCTGTTATGCTTGTCTAGTCAAAGTACTATGAAAACGTTAGCTGCACCAACTGCTTCTCAGCACCACTGATAAACCAACATGTACATGCTGTTTACGGTAATGACGAAACAGAGGTGAAGCTGAAATAGCCAAGGGTATATTTCATATGAGTGATGGAGACAGCAGAAGTTCATAGCGGTTAAGTCCATTAAACTATGGAAGAATACAGAACTATTGCTGAACATGGTAAGAAGTGATAGCGTTTCCTAAGTCAAAAATAAACAAACTAGTTTGGTTTAGTAAGTTCTGTATAGTTGATGCCATTATCTGTTAAATGAGAGAAAAATTGATTTTTTTTTTTTGCTACTAAGAAAGAGCTAGTGTTTTGTGAAAGAGATCTTATGGCCAGGACACATCTCAACTCTGATTTAACGTAAATTTCATCTAATTGTGCAGAAGTTTCCTTTGAAGTTTCTGTTGAATACCACAGCTTTCACTTCCTGCAATAAAGCACAGTATATTTTTCCTATGCTCTACTAAAAGAGCTGTGACACTGCTGTTCTTTCTACTATGCCACTCACACCAAATCCAGAGAAAATTATTACAATGGAAGTCAAATGGTCCCTGTTCATCTACCTACTTATCTATTTTTACCATGCAAGAGGACTGAAGTTGTGTAACTAGTATCTGTAAAGTCTTTTGAGGAACTTGAATAAAAGTCTTAGAATAAATATTCTTGTTTTTATTAGGCAGTTATAGCCTATAAGCACCATTTATTACACCTCTTATGAGGACAGTACACAGATTGGCACTGGTGGCTTAATCTTTGCCAACTGCAACACTTACACCTTACTGCAAAAATGTTGATTATCTTTTTCAGCTTGTCTTGCAGCATAAATTTAAGAAACATAATCCCTTACTTATTCCTAATAAATAAGAAGGCAGCTTTCCTGAAGAGGATTCAACTGGAGAGCTTTCCAAAAGATCGGTGACACATTAGGAAATTCACAGCTTCACAAGACTTAGGTGTGAGTGGTGTGTGAAGGCAGAAGGCACCCTGGCATGTGGTGGAGGAGAAAAGGGAAGGGAGAGGAAGAAGGGAAGGAATTAGGATATTCTACAAATTCAGAGAGCATTTGTAACATCTTGAGATTCTCCATGTGCCACTTAGACACTCAGAAGAACATCCATTTATTCCACTATATTATCTGCACATGTGCATTGGGTTTGTGTGGCAAGGTTTTGGTAGCAAGGGGGCTACAGGGGTGGCTTCTGTGAGAAGCTGCCAGAAGCTTCCCCTATGTCCGATGGAGCCAACACCAGCCGGCTCCAAGACGGATCCACTGCTGGCCAAGGCTGAACCCATCAGCAACAGTGATAGCACCTCTGGGATAACATACTTAAGAAGGGGGGGGTGGGGAAAACTGCACAACTGCAGCTGGAGAGGGGAGTGAGAACATGTGAGAGGAACAACCCTGCACACACCAAGGTCAGTGAAGGAGGAGGAGGAGAAGGTGCTCCAGGTGCTGGAGCAGAGATTCCCCTGCAGCCCATGGTGAAGACCATGGTGAGGCAGGTTGTCGCCCTGCAGCCCATGGAAGTTAATGGTGGAGCACATATCCACCTGCAGCCCATGGAGGACCCCACACCAGAGCAGGCAGATACCCAAAAGAGGCTGTGACCCCGTGGGAAGCCCATGCTGGAGCAGGATCCTGGCAGGATCTGTGGACCCGTGGAGAGAGGAGCCCACGCTGGAGCAGGTTTGCTAGCAGGACTTAGAATCATAGAATCATAGAATTGTTAAGGTTGGAAAAGACCCTTAAGATCATCGAGTCCAACCGTTAACCTAGCACTGCCAAGCCCACCACTAAACCATGTCCTCAAGCACCATGGCTACTCGTCTTTTAAATACCTCCAGGGATGGGGACTCAACTACTTCTCTGGGCAGCCTGTTCCAGTGCCTGACTACCCTTTCGGTGAAGAAATTTTTCCTATTATCCAACCTAAACTTCCCCTGGTGCACCTTAGGCCATTTCCTCTCATCCTATTGCTTGTTACTTGGAAGAAGAGACCGACCCCCACCTCACTACAACCTCCTTTCCAGTAGTTGTACAGAGCAATAAGGTCACCCCTCAGCCTCCTCTTCTCCAAACTAAACAACCCCAGTTCCCTCAGCTGCTCCTCGTAAGACTTGTTCTCTAGACCCTTCACCAACTTTGTTGCCCTTCTTTGGACATGCTCCAACACCTCGATATCCTTCTTGTAGTGAGGGGCCCAAACCTGAACACAGTACTCGAGGTGCGGCCTCACCAGTGCTGAGTACAGGGGGATGATCACCTCCCTGGTCCTGCTGGCCACAGTGTTCCTGATACAAGCCAGGATGCCATTGGCCCTCTTGGCCACCTGAGCACACTGCTGGCTCCTGTTCAGGTGGCTGTCAACCAACACCCCCAGGTCCTTTTCCGCCGGGCAGCTCTCCAGCCACTCCTCCCCAAGCCTGTAGCGTTGCATGGGGTTGGTGTGACCGAAGTGCAGGACCTGGCACTTAGCCTTGTTGAATCTCATATCCCATGGGGGACCCACGCTGGAGCAGTCTGTTCCTGAAGGACAGCACCCCATGGAAAGGACCAGCGCTGGAGCAGTTTGTGAAGAACTGCAGCCCATAAGAAGGACTGACATTGGAGAAATTTGTGGAGGACTGTCTCCCGTGGGAGGGAACCCACGCTGGAGCAGGGGAAGAGTGTGAGGAGTCCTCCTCCTGAGGAGGAATCATAGAATCATAGAATGCTTTGGAATGGAAGGGACCTTTAAAGGTCATCTAGTCCATCCCCCCTGCAATTGACAGGGACATCTACAACTAGATCAGGTTGCTCGGAGCCCCATCTAGCCTGTCCTTGAATGTCTCCAAGGATGGGGTATTTACCACCTCTCTGGGTAACCAGTTCCAGTGTTTCACCGTCCTCACCATAAAAAATTTCTTCCTCATATCTAGTCTGAATCTACCCTCTTTTAGTTTACAACCATTACCCTGTGTCCTATCACAACAGGCCTGCTAAAAAGTCTGTCTCCACCTTTCTTATAAGCCCCATTTAAGTATTGAAAGGCCACAATAAGGTCTCCTCACAGCCTTCTCTTCTCCAGGCTGAACAATGCCAGCTCTTTCAGCCTTTCCTCAGAGCAGAGCTGTTCCATCCCTCTGATCATTTTTGTGGCCCTCCTCTGAATCCGCTCCAACAGGTCCATGTCTTTCCTGTACTGAGGACTCCAGAGCTGGACGCAGTACTCCAGCTGGGGTCTCACCAGAGCAGAGAGTAGAGGGACAGAATCACCTCCCTCAGCCTGATGGCCATGCTGAGGAAGGAGCGTCAGAGACAACGTGTGATGGACTGATCGCAACCCCCATTCCCCGTCCCCCTGTGCTGTTGGGCGGGAGGAGGTAGAGAAAATCAGGAGTGAAGTTAAGCTCGAGAAGAAGGGAGGAATGGGGGGAAGGTGTTTTAACTTCTCTTTCCTCATTATCCTACTCTGATTTTGATTGGTAATAAATTAAACTAATTTCCCCAAGTTGAGTCTGTTTTGCCCATGACAGTAACTGGTGAATGATCTCTCCCTGTCCTTATCTTGACCCATAAGCCTTTTGTTATATTTTCTCTCCCCTGTCCAGCTGAGGAGAGGAGTGATAGAGCGGCTTTGGTGGGCACCTGGCATCTAGCCAGGGTCAACCCACCACAACATGTCCTCATGCTTATATAGCTTCCTATTAAGCCAGTGGACTTCTAAATATTGACATAGAAATATATATATATCTATAATTCAAAGGTAAAATATAGCCTTTGATTTCAAATTGCTTGGGCATAACATCATAAATATTGTTTATAGCATTATTTCTTTGAAAGTCGTCTCATCAGCTTCTGCCTGTTCTTACTGTAGCTTATTCAAGTCTAACCTTTCCTTGAAATCTCATTTTAAAATAATGTTTATATTAATGGCCTATTAATAGGCTGTCATTTAAAATAAGTTTAAATGATTAAAAAGTAAGACCAGGTTTAAACTATTGTTCTGAAAAATGTTTCATTTATTGCATTCCTTGTGGCTATTTAAGCTAAAAATTATACAGTTAGAGGGTAAATTGCAAATACAACAGTCTGTTTTATCATTATGATGAAAACCATACCAAAATTTGCAATATAAATTAAACTTTCCCTGGGACTTTTGACTTCTGATGCAAAAGTTGCTTTTATAGATGTTTCTTCAAAACTCTATAATACACTAAATGCATGTGACATTTAAATGATATATTGCCACTGCACATTCATCATTTTGTTTAGGGACTCAGAAACTAGATGCAGACTCTTCAGTGCACTAAGGAAGCTGCTCAATATGCAGAGATTTGAGTCACATGATTCCTATTAATTTTAATGGGAGTTACATGGATAAATCTGTGTGCTGAAATTCATGAGAAGTTAATGTCAATAGAATTTACTGTTCCCAACTTTACCCTCTGAACCTTTGTACCTGGCTACCTGCACCTCTGTAAAGGTTCTGGGGGGAAGGAGAGGACGGAGCAGTATAAAGTGATTAAAGCAAAGGCATTCAGAATTTAAGAGGTCTATGGTATGTGTTCAAAGGTAGGAAATAAGTAATCAATATCGAATGCGAGAAAAAGTAGTTTTGAAATTATACTCTCATTAAAATCTCCTTTGAAAGCATAATCTTACTCATGGTGTGTTTTGCATTATACATTTTTTTAAATTGTGTAAGAAATATGTATTGATATTAAAGTGACACTTCAGTGAGGTGTATCAAATGGATGCTCATACAATAAACAACACAAAAATACTCAGAGGTTATACTTAGAGTTTAACTTACATGTATAAATATAGTTGCTGATTTCTGTGAATTTCGAACTGAAACTGATTCAAGATGAACCCATTTGGTATGCCTAAAAAAGTGTGAAGAAAGAAAAAAAAAAAAAGACAAAGAAAAGCTTAGGAGCATAATTCGGACATATGGAGAGGCATAGTTAAGTCCTAGCTTTGGGTTCAGTTCCTGCTACCATTTCCTCTACAGATACCAGTGGAACTAAACTTGGGTATGAATAAAAGCAGCATATAGCATGAAAAAAAAATTTTTTTTAGTCTTACGCAGATCTTAGCCTATTGACTCAAACAGTGAACATCTAATATGCTTTGAGAGTTGTTCAGCAACTTATTGCCAAATATACCATTCAAGTGCACTTTTTTGGCAGGATTGTATGCAGCTTGCATTTATTAGATAGGCAGCTATTTGAGTTGATTAGCTACAAACAATTCATGAAAAAGAAATAATTGTTCATTCACTATAAATACATGTAGTTTTCTTCACCACTTGCTGACTCAGCTTCACTTGTGGTCTGAAGGATGAAGTCATATGGGTTTTTCATATTCTTGTTTTAATTTGTAACGTTGGGAGGAATAAGACCAGCAGTCTGTTATAGCTTGCCCTTGTTCTGTTGCACTACTCCCATGGACAGAGGCTAGAGAATCCCTCTGCTCTGTAGGAGAGCAAGGAAGTCACTGGCAGACTCTCTTTTGGAGAGTTAGGGAAGGAGGAGACAGCAATGATACCCAATACACTGACTACCCACAGCTGGTAAACAACTTAAGGACTGGTGCCAACTTGTACGAGTAAACCTGCACCCAGATCAGCACTCAGCAGAGATTGGGGAGTGGGCTGGCTTCTTTACTATCTCTCCCCAAGTAACCTATGGAAACTGAGCTCATCAGAGATTTTTCCTGATTTTTGAATTCAGCAGAACTGAATGTGAACTTGTGGAGAGCTCTTTGAATGCTGGGCAACTCCAAGAAGCAGAAATTACAACTGACATAACTTTTTACTGGAGCAGTTAAAAGATCATGGTACTGATTTTCATACTGACATTGGGACCATAACTGTTTTACTGGTTTCTTTTTCAGCTCACTAATATTCCCAGGTAGTGTTCTGATCTGGGGTATAGTTAGAACACAGTCATGGCCTGTAAGTAATGAGAAGGAAACAGAGAATGACTTGGCCCCCATCATCAAGCTAATGAGTCCATCCTTCCAACAATCTTTCTCTTTACAGGGGGAAGTTTAGTTTTATTACTGTCCCTTTTGCTTCTTCAGGATATATACTTGGAAGGGTTCCTACTTCAACTCTTCTGGCTGCCCTTCATGCTTCTTAAAAATAATAATTACAGACCTTGTTCTCCTCTTGACAGACTCTGAATACCACTTGAGTGTGAATAGCTTGATACACATTGCTTTCTTTAAGTTCCTATCTGATTTTGACACAACAGCTTATAGTAACACTACTTCATATGAAAGGCTATTGAAAACTGGCAGAGACCTGGGGAGACAAGAGCTATGCACTTGGAGAAAATGCCAGTTACATAGATTTAGAGGGATGGGCACTGTCACAGTACCAGCCACAGTGAAAGAATTATTGCAATTCACATTTGAAGAAAGAACATACTCAGAAATAGAATTACACATGTAATAGATTGCATCAGGCATGTAGGAGAAAACCAAACATATCGGACTCTGGATCCATCTAATGCCATGTGAAAAATGTGGCTTGGTATAAAGTCTGTCCTTGCTGTGTGCCAAAACACAATTACTTAGAAAACTATCCTCATTTTTGTACTTTCAGAGAACTCATTTCAGATAAATATTTAATAGTATAGACTTTGCTATAATTAACAGATTAAAATGTGCAGAATTTGCTGAAGAGGATTTCATGGAATAAGATCAAATAATAGCAAATGTCAATACATGTCACCCATGCACGTGCTTATTTGGGGATCTGTTGAAGGAAAGGCATACGTAGGGAACAAAACAAGGTACCCTTGATATTTAACAATACAGTTGCTGTCAGCAGGATGCTTGGGAGATAATAGAAGTAACCCTTAACCCAAAACGAGATTTTGCAAGTAATGAGAGCTCTGAAAATGTGTATATATGCATTTGGTAATAAAGTTTTGGAAGATGATGTATAACTTGTATCAAACATGCAGAAGCAACTTAGGTATAAAAAGAATTCAAAGGTACAAACAGCTGAGTACCAGCAAAAAAGACAGATTACAAAAATTAAAAAGAACTGGGAGGAGGAGATTGCAAGAGAGAACAGGGCTTAACCTCTGTTGATGTGCCACAGAATAATCTGACCTGAGCAAGCATGCTTGGATTTTTTAAAAGACCAGTTTTTATGAATGACTCAAAACAGCTCTTCTATAGTGAGGTAGGACATCTTAGCACAAAGTTTATCTGCCAGTGACTCCTCTTTTCTTTCACTGCCTCATGGAAACTGCTGCATCTCTCCTCTCCAGTAACACACAGCAACAACTGGTGAATGTTTATGCACAGGCAGTCAGATACTGTAACTAGGATTGTTAAAATGGAAAAATATGGCAGTTGATATGGTATCCAGCTACTGCACAAGCAAGTCATTAGCGCTGTATTTTAACAAAATGAGATTGTAATTAGGTGCCTTTGATTCTAAAGGCAGAATGAGTTGCACATTTCTGGCGGCCATTCCCAAAGCGTGACATCAGAGTAATCAGCCATAGACTGTCATTCTCTGCTCACCCCACATTTTTACTCCATTAGTAACTCACAACTAGTCCCTGGGCAAGACAAGATTCTCAGTCATCAGTGAGCAATAAATATCTCTGCCAAGGTTGATAAGATTTCTCAGACACATATAGTACTTTTTGTTTCATTCCTGTTTTTCAATTTCACAAGCTGTCTCTGTGTTGAAGTTGGGTCTGGATAGCTGTTGACTTGTGGCTGCTTTGCCTCAGTAGGAATTAACAGTGTTCCTTTGTGCTAGCTGTCTTGAATGGAATAGGACCATCAGAATAGCTTTCTTTCACTTCACAATGTGGGAAGACTGTCCAGAATACCCCGTGAACCCCAGCTCCCACCTGTTGCAGTGACCCTATAGGTCATTGATTGCAGACAAATTGAGTAACTTGCTTCCCTATGCTAGGCTGTGGCCAGCACAGCCTGTCTGTAGGACTGAGAAATCCTACAGTCCTGTAGTTTAGTTCAAAGTTACCTGTAACTCTTTCTCCTGGGATCTGAGCATAGTCTTGCTAGCCCATTGACTTCAAGAACTCTGTGCTTTGAATAATTACAGAATTGGGTCCAGAATCTGGAACTACACATCTCAAAATGGAGATTAATGACTACATTCAAGAGCTATTCCCCAAAATACATGGTATTACCACAGGACGTCGCAAATGATCTGTGAAATGAGACACCTTTGCCGATTGGCAGTGCACAAAGAGGATAAAGAGAATGACATGTAATTATTACTGTGCTATTAGCTGTGATATTCAACCTATACAAAGACAGAAAAGTCCAATAAGTCCAAAAGCCTTAGATTTGTTTAAAAAAGAATAAACTGCTTCCAAACTTCTTTTTAACAAACTTCACCAGAACTTTCTTCTGGAAGGGAGAAGGGTCCAAAAAAAGAAAGGGAGACATTTTGAATTAGTCTCCTCCGCTCAAAGCTCATCCTTTCCCTTTACTTAGAAAAATTCAAACACCTTTCAAGCACATTACCAAATTCCCTTAAATACTGAGGAGTGGGAAGGAGGGTAGCTATGACATTAGTAAAGTTTTGAGAGCATTGTGGATGCACCTTAATCTGTCAACAAAACAGATGCAGTGCTGTCTCTTTTACAGACAGAAATGAATACAAGGTATGTCTGCCAAAGCACAGGTTAAGAATTAGTTAAGAATCTTTTTTCCAATTTTATGAATTTTATATTTTGTGGCATATTATAGAGCATACATTACCCAATCTGAGAGATAAACTGTTAACAAAATGTGTTAAAAACAACTGAAGAAAGTGTATGCACCGGTGTCTGGCATCAGTTCTGTAAGCTTCCCAAAGGCGATTTCAATAAATTCAGAGAGCCCCTACACATTTTAAGATCAGATATGTCAGGCAAATCAGAATCCCTCCAGTTCTGAAACATGAACAATATTATTTATATATGAAATGTTTTCAAAAGGTGAAATGAAGTTACATGTGCAGAGAAAACTGAAGAATATTAATCCTGGGAGTTTTGTTTGCTACATGGTCAACCAATTTTTTTTCACCTGTCTATGGGGTGCTTCTCTCCTGTTGATTTAAGTGATAAACGTGTAATGAAAGTTCGTAATGCTGCATGATATTTTTATTAAGAAAAAAAGATCTACTACATAGTATCAATGTTCAGCAGATCATAAAAAGATACCTTAGAAAGAAAATTATTACTGAATTGTTTCTAATGGTACCCAGCAGGGATCAGCACTAGGCCCAATGCTATTCAGTATTCCCAGCAGTGATCTGGAGGTGCATATAGGAATTACCACGTTAAGGATCTGAGGATCGGAAGATGACAGAATGATTACTTGTGTAGTACATAATGATGAGATCAAGGAAGAGATCTCTTGACAAGCTAGACCCATTGAAAAAATGAGCATTCTAGGAGAGATGAATGCAAAGTTATGCATCAATACAAAGGAATTTCACCCAAAAAAATGGGGTACAGTGCCTTGGAATGCCTTGACTCTGCAAGGATTTACAGGCCATAGTGGACCAGCAACTCAACATGAGCTCCCACTATGAAGCTGCATGAACAGAGCTAATGTAATCCTTGAATCCTGATGCAATTATTGGAATAATTCCCATAGATCTGCTGTCCACATTTGAATGGGAATGGTGGAAAAAAATGGAGTTCACAAAATTGCATTCAAAATTAATTTGAGAGCAGGAGAAAATTATTTGCTGTGAAAGTATAAACTCAATCTGTCTGATTATCAAAAAGGAGGGTGGAGGGTGACTTGATTAAAGTTTATAGATCATGGAAGAAAACTCGCATGTGCAAAGACTCTTAATCCTGAAGGGACAATAACATAACAATGACCCCACCCCACAACACCCCCAAAAGGGAAAAAAAAAAAATCTGGAAGCTGAAGACTGACAAATCAGAAACAAAAACATTTTCTAATAATGAAAATAAATGTTGAAATAAATTGCCCCAAAATTATTAATTCTTCCTATTGGTATATCTTCAAATCATGACACAAGTTAGAATTTCACCAAATATTAGCTGTTCTTTAGTGAAATAATAATTTTATTGGACTCAACACCCAATAAATCAAATAGATAAAATGTAAGGGTCTTTGACATACCAGTGAACTAGCTGATGTTCGATTTCAGAAATCCAAAACAGAACAGAAAAAGGAAGAAATAAAATAGAGAGAAATTAGAATGATCTAATCAAAATTACATTGTCTGAAGATCTGAGGCCTGACTTGGGGCTTTTGTTATAGTTCTAAGTGAGGATCTCTGACTCTAGACCATATGCTCTACTGTGGTATGTATTGCATAACTATGGAAAATGTCTTAATGTAGGTATTTTTCATTCGCATAAAATTGTCTGTAAGAATTTATATCCCAGCTGGTATGATGTTATACAGAAACAATATCATGGGTTGTTCTGCAAGTTGTGCATATGTTTGGTTTCTGAGGCCAAAAATCAGGATGTGGTTTGAAGAAAAGTGGGAGGAGTCAACTAGTAAAAGTGTTATACCATATGACAACCTCAAAAAAAAAAAAAAAAAGAGCATATCGGTTGGGAAAATATATAGCAGAAGCAGACACTGCCTTTACTGCAATAACTAGTGATCTGCTGTGCACATGTGCGCATTCACATACCACTGGAGTTTTAAAAGAATAGCATTGCAACCTGTTGTTTGCATAGTCTAAACAACCGTAACGATACAGTAAAACCACTTTTTTGTGATGTAATCTGATACATTGTGCCAGTGTAAATCACTCTGAATTTCAGTATATTAGAGGCAAAGTAAATTATTAAGAATACAAAATGGCTTCCCTGTCTAGGACAGGAGACAGAATGGTCATGTCACACTGTATAGAGGTCCACTTGTAGGCTTGCTGTTGATTTAGGAAAGGCTCCTGAATAATTATCTGCTAGAGGGTAATGGTCTGTAGGTCACTTTTGTGGATTTTAAAGATATCAGAATGTTAAGACTCATGACCTGGAAAGTGCCTAACTGGTAAATGGTCTAACATACCTCTTCCTCAGGTGAGTCATGCATCTGCTTAAGTCTGAAAATATTTTACTGCCAGACCTAATACGACCAAGTAGAAATATATTTTTTGATCCCTAAATTAACATACTAGGACTCCCTAAGTATTTAACTTGGGTTAGAGATTCACAGTGGAGTGAATGTAAGCAGCTTCAATCTGAAGTAAGTACATATAACACATGAATTCAAAAAAATAATAAAATGCAAATAGCTTCAAAAGCAGTTTTATATACGTCTACTCTTGATATATAAGCCAGTAGAAACAGTAGGAAAAATAGGTTTCTTGGGGAAATCACAGCATTTGTAGCTCCCTGTTTGTTTCCTACATTAATTTTTTGAAGTGTGTTGAAATTTTCAGGCTCCATATGGACACATTTAGTCACATTAATTTCTCTAGTATGTTCAATCAAGTTTTCAGTAGTTATTTTTTTTTATTCTATGTTTTCTGACTGTATGATTAATGTAAGTAAATAAGTAATCACCAGATGGAATGAAATTCTGCTTCCTGAACTTACTGCATTTAAAGTAACTTGAAATAGCAAAACGAATAAACTATACACAAATTAGCCATTTTCACAATTAAAACATAAGCCCAAAAGATGCCCCTATATATTTAAGCCACTCTGGATTTAATTAAAGACAGATAATAGATGAAAGATTATTCTCAAGGGTTAATCTCTATTTCAATCTTTAATTTATCAACAGCCCTAACACATCCCTTTGTATCATATAATAATTATGGTTTCTTATTTTTTAGTAGGGCCTGATACCTTTGATGGCATCCAGTGAGCATGTGCCAGTGATGTGACAGGCATTTCATACACCTGCGCTTCAGCTGTGAGCTGGTGCCTACCACTGGCAAAGCAACAGGTAAGAGACATCTTTGTCACTTCACTGATAATCTGAAAAGCAAAATGTTGCATTCCTAATTTTGATGTTCTGATGAACCATTTTGATTCTGTATTTGATTAGTTAATTATCTTCTTACCCTAAATGCCAAAAGTTTCAAACAAGAAAGAAATTTTTTTTAATGTCTCTAACCTTATAAACTTGGACCTGTGCTCAAGGCCAGAACACATTTCAAGGCTGGTTGCGAGAGCATAAAGCTACACTCAGGGTCAAGCCTAGGGCATAGTTTAGGATATGCAAGAGAAGAAATCTCAAGTGCACACAATTCCCTTGCATAGCTCTGCAGTGACAACCAGCCACTCACCTTTCTGGCAATGTCACGTGTCCTAGGACAGCCCTGAGATCACCTGTTGCTAAGACAGATGTGTTAAACAATCCAGGCTGTCAGCAGACCCAACAGCTCAGTCTTGAGCAGAGCTACTGGACGGCAACACAGAGTGGGGGTCAGGAGGCACACCACCCTGAGCACACTCCATGCTTGTTGTCAGAGTAGACATCATCAGTACTGCCAGTATAATCTGTGGAGAGACTGTTTGCTTGTTATATTTTACTTTCATATAGGTTTCCTACAAGTTCCACTAATTTCCCGCTAATTTCCTTTCATGTAGCACAAAGTATGTACAGCCATATGGCGACAGTTCTGTCACCAAAATTCTCTACAGGAGATTCACAACAATCCAAGTCTTTTTTTGTCTTATTCTTTCAAGAAATACTAATGAAATCAGCCTGCTTATTTAATGGGAAAAGCCATGGCATTTCTATATTACTTTTCATACCATGGTATAACCCAATCTCAATTGGTCTAAAGGTAAGGGGTCTTCCAGTGATATATTTTAACAAACAGCCTTGAGATGTTAGCCAGACAAAGATGTCACTGAAAATTTAGTAGCTGAAATACGAAACATGGCCCATGCTAATGTTAAGTATGTTTTTGTGAGGATGGCAGAATTCTGCCAGTCATGGGATCACCTAAAGAAGGCTTTTTTATTCGCAGAAATCCTCCCTTCTATCAGTCTCCAGAGACCTGCATATTCCAGAGATGATACCAAAAATCAGTCCATTAAACAGTTAAAAACAAAACAAAACAAAACAAAACAAAACAAAACAAAACAAAACAAAACAAAACAAAACAAAACAAAACAAAAAAAACCCACCCGACAAAACCTTAAAGTTGCCACCACCACCTTAAGGAACCAGCTCTTACAGGATGTGTAGCCCAAACTGTCTTTTATCTCAAAAGCATGACATCTAACAGGCAGTTTTTAAGTACGCTATGAAACACTTTTCTGTTGCACTGCGAAATATCTAGATTGCACAACACTAGACAGAAGTGGGCATTATCATCTTCTATTTACAGACAGGGCAAATAAGATAGATTAAATACCCTACACACTTCTGCAATAGCAGCAAAGAACAGCCCCTGGAATGATTCCTTCAATCTACCCTAAACACTGTGTCAGACAACTCTTTTTTTCCCTGCCTGAAGATTTTTTCATTATTAAATGCTTTTTTTTCTTCATTTCCAATTAAGAAAATTAAGAAATTTCTTTAGAGTTTTGTTCTTATGTTATCCTTATTGTTTCTGAGATCCTCTTGCAGTTTGGAAAATAAATACCTTTCCAGGCTTCATTTATTCATTTCTGTTGAATAACCTTGACTTCTTAGTGCTTCCTCTGTGAACAGAAAAAAAAGTCATTATTTGTGCTCGCCCTTAACGTCTACATTCACACATCTTGGTACACAGCACTCTTACTGATGACAATACGTTTCTGGAAATTGTACTAATTGTCACTAAATTCGAGGATCTGATTCAGGAAAACATGTCTAAAACAGAAAAAAACCAAAACAAAACAGTGAAACATTAAAACACATAGCTAAACATTTGCCTAAATTCATAACTGAAAGAATATAAGAAATACTGAGCTGAGAGTGTGATAAAACAGTAAAGAAGTAGCCATCTCATGAATCAATAATTTTCCTTACAAAATAAACTCTGAACTCCTAACCAATTAAAAAACATTCTTTTTCAGATTATAGCAATCTTAAGGAGGGTCAGAGATTTGTCTTGCAAACTCTGACAGTCTCTTTAAGCAGTCATTCATTGTAAGCAATGACAGAAACATCCTATCTTCCATGTTCCTCTGGTAGGACAAAAATCAGATGATACAATAAAAACCAAACTAAACAAAATGAAAACAATAAGACTTTTCTGCCCCAAATTATGCCCCATTTCTTTATAGAGCTTTTGGAAACCTTAATTGTTTAAAGCAGCAGGTAACAAAGAGTGACCTCTGAAGAGCAGGTTCTGGGATTTAGACATGTAAATAAATTTTCCTCTTCGAACTTGAAAATGAAGGCTACAGTTTGCTCTGCCACCACTCATGGGGCTTTGTCTGATGACACAGATGTAGAAGCTTTGAGTAAAATGGAAATGTCAGTTGCCAGCAGCATAACTGTGAGCAAATCCTGGTAAGTGAGGTCTCTCGTCCCGTCGCAGGTCACCAGCTCCTTTCTGTACCTTGCCCAATGGTGGGGGCTGCTTCAGCGCTGCTGTTACTGTGCTGAATCTTGAGCTGGCAATATGACTTGCAGGTTTGTTCACGTGATTACAGGCAAAAGAAGCTTTAAAGTACACAGCCTGTTAAATTCCAGGAAATAAGTTACTGCATATTTTAGAAGGAGCTTCTTACCACACAGTTCACAATTAGTATGCCCATTTCAGCATTAAAAAGGTACCTAGGAAAAGAAAACGTGTGTATAAGTACAAAAATATCAGAACAGAGCACTTAGACTGAATAATTAATACCATTTTATGTTATGCAACCATATATTTTAATCATCAAAGATGGCTCAGGCTACAAATTCATGTTTATTGACAAGGATGCATTTCTTAAGTCACCATTTAAAATGGATTTTTATGGCCAGTCTTAATAACCAAGAGACAAAAATGTGTTGCACTGCATGGACATGCTGAAGATAGGAATTAAATGACCAAAACTACTCTCTAACTCCCTAGGCAAAAATGCAACAGAACTGTTACTGAGGCAGAACAACGAAAGAATTATCCTATTCTCTCTGTATATCTACCATCTTTAAATATGAGTAAAAGCATCAGTTAGTCTAAAAAGACAAAGTTAACAAATTTGCTAGGCTCACAACACACTATGAGTTTGCATTATGAGTTTATATAACTGATAATCATCATTATTAGTCCACTCCATCATTCTGATTTCAGCAGAAGTACTACGAGGAAACATGTTTTATACCAAAACGTAACATTTTCTCTCCTTGTCTTTACCACTGAGGACACTTCCTTCTGCTTCACATGGTTCTACTTCCTCTCAATTTTCTTCATGTTCTTACATATTTATTCACACTACTGAAAAAATATTTTAATCTAAATAATCCAGCTTCCCTTCAAGAACTGTTTTCAATAGTGTGTATAATATTTTAAGCAGAAATATAGCTCAAACCAATTTGCTATCTTGGGGCATGTAATAGTTATACACAACAACGCGCTCCATATACCTTCCTATTGTACTGCAGTTGCACCATGAAGTTTACTTAACATTTAAAAAAAAAAAAAGTTCTATCATGATTCTGCATTAAGTACAGAATCTTCTTTTATGTCTGCATTGGCATGAGGGAATGCTTCATATTCTTGTAGCTTTACTATGCTTTCTGACCATAACTGTGCTAGCTGCAAAAGAAGCAGTTTCAGTCTGTTCTAACTAAATGTCACACCCCAGATGAAGGTTGCTGCTCCTTCAGAGCTGCCAGTGAAGCTGCTCATATAGTTACTCTCTAACCCAACTCAATCAGGGTGAACCCAACTAATTTAAGTAGTAACTCAGCAAAGAGGCTAGGGATTGCACTCATGAGCAGCTTAGGGAATGTAAATTCTGGTACCAAGAAAAGTAGTCAGAAGCTTAGGGCAAGATGAAAATTGTAATTTTTAGCTACCACAGTTGGAAGAAAACGTATTAGCAAGGATCAAATTAAACATATTTTGCTTCCATAGGACTGTTTCACAAATAGATGATTTTATATTTGAAAAGCGACTAACACCACTAAGGTAATGCCCAACTAGTAGTAAGAACTTTACAGGGTGACTTAATCTAGTGTAAAGTGACTTGAGATCAGAATATGCCTCAGGATGATTTCCACAGTGATTATTTGAAAAGAACACCAAAAAAATCCACTAAAAAGTCCACTCTTTAAACATCCCCAAAAGAATTTCTGACTGTGAAAGATGGAGAATTTCAAGCAATAATAACTAAACTTCTGGGAAGCAAAAAAGAGACTCCTATTTTATGGTTTTCGTACCTGCACTGGACAGGCTCCAATACATAATTGAAAGATTTATTTATTCAGAATTGAGTATGTAAAACTCTTAAGAGCAGTGTGAAAATACTTTACAGGCCTCAACTTTCTCCTTTTTTGTTTCCATCACTCACTATAAAAATACTCCGTGGTGATCTGTTTATTCCCAAATGGACTGACCAGGAAGAAATAAGTTTACAGTGAATCCACTTTTTCCTTTTCTTTCTTTTTGCCTAAGTTATCCTGGATACTGCTCCTTATTTGGACCAGGCACACTTTTATTTAGTACTCTCTATACCTTATTCACATCTGTCAACAAAAAATGCACATTGCAGTCACACACCAAGGCACAAGTCACAAAACTCACAGAAAAAGTAAAAGAAATGATATTTATATGTCATTTCGATAGTCAGGGGAGAAGAAGTGTCCCAGTCCCTCTTTCTAAAAATAATGCTTCATACAGGTGTCATCTCTGTATTTCACTGGAGTTATCAAAATAAAAAAAAAAAAAGAAGTTGTCATTTATGGAAGTTGCTTCCTGCTATTGGAATAAAATGATCTGCTTTAAATCACAGTTCAGTTCGTCCATACCTTTCTTCCATGAAAATCGCTCTTACATGTAGGGAAATGGGAAAAAACAGTTACATTAACACACCGTCAACCTATCTGATCTACACAAATAACACACATAAGCTCTCTTCTGGTCATCTATTCCTATAAAAAATGGATTGAAAGTATTTACTATGTCTTAGAAAAACAAAATGAAAAAGAGCAAAACCAGCTGCTCCTACCACCCATAGCAATGATGAGCTGATAAATAACCTCGCCATATTTTCTGATCGGGCATATCTAATAGAGATGAAGAAGTCTCTAATTAGGGCATTAATTCCACACTGCACTGCAGTTGCAGTGCAACCTCCCGTTCACTGACAGGTGCAATACATGGGTGCAAATTTCTTGGCATCAGCAATCTACTCTTTTGCATTTACATTGCCAAGCAACATCATTACTTTGATTGACTTATGTACAGTACTACACTTTCACCTCTTAGGTACAGAAAGAAAAGATTGATTCTGATTTCAGTGCCACAGTTTTACACAGATGTAGTTCCAATTAATTAAGTGCACTTACTCCTAATTTACAGTCATGGAATAAAAATAATTTTCTTGATTAGCCTCCTGTTTAGAAAGCTCTAACTCTTTTGAATAGAATAAAGTTACACTGGTCTAAAACTCGCATGACAGTTAGGGGCATAGTTACATGTATTTTTCCATAAGAAGATGGCAGCTGTCCTCAAAGTGTAATGCAAGTTAACTAGGAAAAGGTGATTGACTGATGCTGAGGTTAATTGCTTGTTGGCATGCTAGAAAGCCTATGCTAACAAGTGCTGCTTATAACTAACAAGTGCCAATTATTTCCTTATATTCTAGTACACATTATATTATGCTAGGCACTATCCAAACATCCAGAAAGATCCAGGCATCCCTGCCCTGATCTGATGAGTTAATGATTTAAGAAAACTATGCTAGCTACTGACAAAAATGGCTTGGTGCACGTTCCTTATCACAGATGTACATCTCTTCATATAATATTATAACACAGAAAGCCTTTGGTAAAGTTATCAATGCACTGAACATATATTCATAATGAAAGTATAAATAGTTGTCAGATCATAAACTTCGTGTTCTCTGTTGCCAACCAAAAGCTTACACTAACAGATAGTGCTTATTATGTTATTAGAAGCCAGTGAAATCTTTAAAAGTGCTGATATTTTAATCCTGTTTCCACATCTACGTGTGGAAAAAAAAAAACATTTTCTATATATAATTGGTGACCGAGTGTACCTATGAGCCTGACAAAACTTCCCACCTAATAGGTAGATTATTATGTAAAATATTGCCTAATATTTGTATAATGCATTCACCTGGCTTGAAAATATGCTGACAGAACTAGAATGCATAACATCATCCATTGTTAAATTGATATTAAATTCATAATTTTGTTCCTGAAGCATCAGTAAATACCAATTTTAATTGCATTAATAAAATGTGAATTATGAAAGTGGAATTGTACTGACTAATACAGATTTTCGCTATGATAATAATGATTTAAAATAAGATTAAAAAGTAACAGCTCCTAAAGAAAGAGGAAGTTAATGTACCGAAAATAATAGTGCAAAGCCAGCCTGCTCCCCCACCCTAGACAAGTGACCTACCTTGTATCAGTTGGAATAAAACAAGCAAAGTTGACCTGAGTGGGGAAACTACCAGTCTTTCGGGTTTTTTTTGCAAGTAATCTTACAGTGCTTGGTAAAACCGCATGCCTTATCTGTTACTCCTTGTCTAATTTCAAAATAAACATATGTAATGGCATCAAAACATAGTATCAAAGTTGAAAGCCTTTGGAAATGCATTAATTGTGAAAGTTGGGAATCATAACACCCTCTTTCCTTTTTCTAACTGTGAAGACATAGAATGTGTCAAATATATTGGTAGTCTGTTGAAAAAGGTAAAAAGTGCCTAAGCTACAGTTTGATCTCTCCTAGTCCTGCAATGCAGAGAGCATTTCAGCACACCGCTGTCCCAAGAATTCAAAATAATGCAACAAAACTTCTCTAACCATAAGGCTTGTTCAGTAGGCACGGGCGTTCAGAATAGGGTTGGGTGAGGTGACCATAAAAATGAAAAGATTTAAGAAAATCTAAAAACATTAAAACTGTATTTGCAAATATAGCATCAGTATTCCTAGACTGTTTTAGAATAGATATGTACATTTCTGTACCCACCACTTAATAAAAGATAGCTCCTCTAGGCAATTTGCAAACTATAGTTTCATCTAGATATATGTCAGTGTAAATCAGGAACCTTCAGTTCTCAGTTTTTCTAAACAAGTATGCCATAATCTTTCCTAGCCCTGTTTCCGTCAGACCCTCATAAATCTAACACATTGCTCTGTCTCCTCAGAATGCAGTCAAATTCACAAATATTTTAAAGGTATAGTGAAATACACATATAGCAAGTCTATCATCCTAGTAGGAGTTAGTAATTTCCTTCACCTGCAGTATATATTTCATTTTAACACATCTTTAATAGACACCAACTAATCATGTTTAAAGGCTACCTCTTTATTATTGCCCTTTATCCATAAACTGCTCTTTTCACTGACCTTAATATATAAGGTGAAGATAGGCAATTGTTCCATATAAATGCTTACATATATGATTTTGATTTTAGGGTATGTAAGGTAGAACTAGTTTGGCTGGACATAGCTAATATTTTCTTAATTTTCAAGTGCCATTGTCGAATATATTTTTTTTTTATTCTAAACCATCTAATACTCTCAGAAATTCTGATGACCCTAAAATCCAGTGCCTTCATTTTTTTCTATATCCTGTTTTTTATAAAAGAATAAAAAACATAATGACATTTATAATTTCAGATCTTTTAAGAATAAAGTACTATGTGAAATTTGTAATATAAAAATTTCCTTTTCCTGGAATTACAGTTTTGTATTTATTGAATGCGTTCACAGGCTCCCTTAGGATGTGAAATGTATGGAAATATATGTGCATTACTAAAGAAAGAACTAAATTTATTCTTTCCCCACATCATGCTCTTCTTTGCAGTAGAGGTTTTTAATTCAACACAGAGCTAGAATGAGATGGAGTCAATTTCCTGGTCTATATGTGTGACAAATGCTAAAAGTGGCACAAGATTAACAAATTAGTTGATGTATATATCTTTAAAGATTTTTTTTTTACTATGTCCCAAATCAAAATGCATGCTTTATTTGAAATGAAGATTTCTTTAAAGCTAAGTGTTAAACAGGAATCTTATATATTCCTGTAATTTTAAGAGGGAATGATGGCACGTATGACAACTAAAGAACACCAATCTGAAAAAAAAATTAATAAGAAGGCTTTTATGGCACATCACTCTAATAATAACAACTTTTAGTGCTATAAATTGTATATTTAGTGATTAAATCTGATATTTTAACAAGAAATTTGCTGTGAAAAAGTTCATTATTTCAGTACACAAGTATTTCTCTTATGCATGAATATTGACAATGTAATAACTACCAAAACATTAAATTTTTTCTTGTTAATCCATGTGTCAGACAGAAGCTTTTTTTAAAGAGAGTATGGCGAGATCTACAGTATAGACATGTGTGTCATTATAGAACAGTTTCTTTATGATGGTTTGAAATAAAAAGTATGGAACTTGACCTTTTTAGCTGACATAGTAATCACCTACTTGATGTAATCCAGATATCTAACACCAAACAATAAAAACATCTGTGACAACAAAACCATGTAAAGCTTGTGGAATTATTTAATTTTTAAAAAAACGATAGCAATATTTAATAATCAGATAAGCCTGGATTGGTTCTTCTTACACAAAAACTTTTGTGCTTTGCAAATGCTAGTTTTAAAGGGCTATTAACTTCGACGTGAAAGCTTTTTAAGCTCTCATGCATATGTTTTGGAGTTACCTCATTCATTCTGCTTTTAGGACCTTGTCATAGTCCACCTGTTTTGCTTTTGCTTAAATTACATCAAAATAATAGCTTTCTTTAGAAAAAAAAAAAAAATCCTACATTTCTACTGACTGTATCCAAACATGATAATATGCTTAAAATTCAAGAGGAGCCATATTCAGGTTGCATGTCTCAGTCACCCAATCTCCCTTTCACATATCTGTTCATGTTGACAGACTATGTCATAATACATCAACAGAAAGATCAGCATAGAAGAACAAAAATTCATCGCCTGACAGCAAGAGGAAAACTGATTTCTACTATTAAATTAGCAAAAATATACCAAGACTTCACTACCAATAAGGACACCATGGCTAAAAGCATTCACCATATTATAATTCTGAATGAGCATTGGGAATTTTCTGTTTCAATAATCTTTAAACACAAAAAAGGGGGGGAAGAGGGTGGACTCAGGGATGTCTACATTTTTACAAGTAAAGAATTGATTTCTGCCAAACTATGCTGTTCCGTTTTGGTTTTGTTAATATTTTAAATATTAATTCCAAATATTTATTTAATTAGAGAGCACTGAGCACTGTTTTTGCAGTATTCGTTTCTGACAGAGGCTCTCTCTTACAAGGTCAAGGAGATGTGTGGAAAATGCTCTGTATCAATAGAGTGCATCAGCTTCTTTATATCTGAGAATTTCTACTCATGTAAAAAGTATTCTGACTCTCTCATTGCTAGATATAATTTTAATATACTATATTGAGCAGTGGTGTTTCACTAGGAATTTAACAATACCTGGAATAAATAATGTCTTTTGCAGCCTGGGGCAACATCTGCCACTTATGCATTAATTCTGCCCCTGTTTGAATACTCTACAACATATGCACTTCTCTTTTGTCTGTTATCCTAGAGTTGTGTTATTCCCAAATATTGACATCATCTACTTTTATCAGCACTAACTGCTCTGAAGCTTCCTAGTCTCATGCTCAGCTCTATTTCTTTCTATTGATTATCTTCCTCACTCCAGCAGGTAGCTAGCCAGCGAGGCTGTCCTGAGAAATAGCTTCCAATGACTTTATACGCACAATTTACACGGAATTGTTTAAAGAAGATATTAGCCTCAATACAAATCAGTGAACCTCATTTAGTCAATACTGCACAATTCAGCTGTTGGCACCCTGTCACATGTTAGTCTTTAAAGTCAACTACCATACCCAATCTGCACATTAGCCATAGTATTTAGTTTCATATTAAAATGAGGCTAGTTTTTCACTTTTCTTTTTGAAATCTATTCAATATACTTTTTACATCACCTCATTGAACCATATGATAGTAATATAATTTTAAGTATAAAAACCTGAGATTAAATGCTTGATTTTTGACAGTGTCCTTAAATATAATAAATTCAAAGGGAAATACTGTTAAGTTAAAATGGAGTGTTTTTCATTAAGTCCAATCAAATGGTAGACAACAAAGGATCTTTTATTTGAGAATATGAAGTGAAAATGAAAACCAGAAAACCTTTACTAAGAAAAGGTCTAGCTAAATTATGTTGGAAGGAGGTCTCCAGATTGAACCTGGGTGTTTCTTTTGCTAAAAATGAATTAAACTAAGATGCACTATGGGAGAATAGCTTACAAAGAAGGAAAACCTAGTGCTTTATAAAGATGAAAACAGGGCCTAAATACAGTTAAGTTAGAATAAAAACTACAAAGAAAGATCAAATATTAAAAAAAAAAACCTTACTGTAGCACCTAAACTATTCTTTTATCATCAGGACAAGGAAATTGGGGGAATTTTTTTACCCCTTTTGCATTCCACAGCAGGGCTCTAAAACCCTAGTTGGACATTTATATGAAAATAATCTTTTCCTTTTAGCCTACCAGACTATGATCTAAACTATGATTTAGACTATATCTAAAAGATAGAAGAAAAACAAAGTATATGTGCTTATCCCTGAATCTGTTACTTGAGAAATAAGATAGCTTTTCTGTTGTTTTCAATCTGCATTAGATTCACATGTTTTAGTGTATTTAGCATATCCATGATGTTTATACTACAATTTCCTTGTGCATCTTTCGGCAGCAGGATAAAAATAGGTGTTGTTCCTAATTTTTGGAAGAAAAATTCCTGGTTTTACTGTATTTGGCAAAGAAATATTTACACCTTTCCTGTAACATGTTGCTCTTATAAAGCAAAAATGCATAGACAACCTGCAAGGATTCATAGCTATTATCTTTTGCAGGAGGCAAAAAAAGAGGTCTGGGAGTATAAAGACAAAAAAAAAAAAAAAAAAAAAGACAACAAAACAGAAATCCCTGATTTATAATACGCGATCGATATTTTAGAAAATGCAAAAGGAAAAATGCAGAATCCTTTTTAACTCCTGATGAGCAGTTGTCTAGACTTACCGACACATATCTAAAAATGCTTTTGAGAGAAGGTAAAAATTATGTAACTAGGTAGCCACTAGGAATATTGATATCGGGCAATAGGCTTTATTCTAAATGTTGGTAATTTGAATATAAAAATAGAAGCATTTTGCATGACCTCTGCTCCCTGCTCTTTTCCCTTTAAAGCTCAGTGAGTGGTAGCTGAGGTTCTGAACCCCAGGTAGGAGAGAGATGCTGAAAGATGACCAGTCTAGCCTTCCTAATACATCTTCGTATGCACACACACACACACACTCTCTCTCTCACTCACATACACACATTTATTGCAACCTGACGCTCATAGAAAAGCCTTTTCCCTTCTCTAAGCTTCTGCAAGGAACATTTCAGAAACCAAATGGAAAAAAAAAAGGCAGTGAGGACAGAAAGAGCTGCATATTCAGGCAGCAAAAAGGCAGGTGTGGTATGGGAATTCCTAGTGTTTGTGTCTGCTGCTCTGTGTTTGCTGTTGAAGGATTTGAGGGCTATTTTCCATGGGTCTAAACATGTTTAGGATAAGTGCACTTGGAAAGAGAAATCTTCCAGATACTGTTTGGTCTATTTACTTGGGTAGATCTGCTCATTTAAAATAAAAGTTATGCTGTCCTTCAGCTGCCGTCTTCCGTGGATGTAACTACCCGTTAACTATTATTCCCTTCCAATTACATTAGTAATTACTAAAGTAGATGCAAATTCTTTTACTTATTTATTATATTAATTACATCTTGGGAAATCTTACAAAATGTTTATATGCGTTCAGTACTTGAATGTGTTATAATAATTCTACTGTAACATTTCCTGTGAAAAGATAGTATGAACCGATAGGATGTTAGTACTTACTTCAGTCATGTCTTACAAGGATTGATAGATAGAATTGTAGTTGGAAATACAGTTTATTTGAAGTTTATTTCTAAAAATCCTAGTCTTTTAAAGTTAACTCTGTGTTACATACTAATAGGTAATAAATATTCTGGATAAACAAGTGTAGTGATGTAGTAAACAAGCACATAATTTGCAATACAGCATTTTTTGGAAGATATAGCATGTACAGAAAAACAACATATGCATTCTAAAAGTTTACAAAGTCAGGTTGATGTAGCTGTTTTCTTAAGGAATTAAAAATATCTTTAATGACTATTACCTCTGTCTGCTTTCATTGTGACAGGAAAAAAAACCACAAAATTTCTTACTATTGCTCATCCTATTTATGTTCATTATTAGAGATACATGGATTTATGATGTGCTTAAGTTAAGCTATACTGATCACCTTTTCCGTATTGTTTTAAAATGGTAACTGGCCTTGGAAAAAACCCTAGGAAGTAGATTAATACTATTGAATATTTAGGAGAAAGGACAACTTTTCTACTCTATACTTGAAAGTATTTGTAGCCCAAACAAATGTATTATTTTGTTTCTTTAATTCAGGTATTTATACTTTCAGATCTCAGGATTTCTTTAAAATAGGTCCTTACTACACACAAAGGTGTTCATGAATAATTTACAGTCCAGTTTCCTTAGCTATTTATGTTAAGAATATACTATTAAAAATACCTAATGGGAAAAAAAGATTAATTAAATAACATTGTCTTCCCCCAAAAGCATCATTATTAAAATGTGATTGTGTTATTTATCAGTAGACATTGTTAGTTTCTCTGCTTGATTAGCTTTTGATTAACGCTCATAAATTTAAATTCAGACATACTTAGCCTCTTTGATTTTTAGACAGATGTCAGTCAGCATTAGTGTATCAATTTTTCATCTGAAAATAGAGATGCATGTTAAAACCACTTTAACAAACATGGAATCTCTACATGGGACCATATTCTCAAATGCTAATTATGTCCTTAAGATAAGCATTAACTGGGAAAAAAAAATCAAACTCTTTACAGTGCATGTGAATCTCAACTGGACATGAAACTGCCTACTTTGCTTCCCACTTTCCTTCTTCAGTGTCACAGTCATTTATGCAGTACATGGAAATATTATAAAATTATTAAAGTCACTTTAATTAAAGATATTCTCCTGGCATGACTAGCTTGGGATAAATATGTCAGCATAACTATCTAGGAACCAGTGGTTGGGTGCCAATTCACACTGTATAGTTTTAAAAACATGTATGTAACATGCTTTCTGTGTATGTGTGTGTCTATCAGAGAGTTTATTTGCATGTTTGTATACAACAGTGCATCACCACTGAGAGAGAGACAGGGGCTGGGGGCATGGAAGAGAGGGTTGGAGGGGGGGCATGTGTGTGGCGGGGGGGTGGCCTAGTGAGAAAAGTGAGAGTAAGGTCTGAGGGTGGAAAGGAACAGCATTGCCTTTTGGAAGAGCCCTTCTTGACCAAAGTCCTGCTCTCCAGTTTGAGAGAGGATGGGAAGGGGCACTACAAGGGGCACTGCAAGAAAGGTCCAATACTGCAGCCCACTGAAGTCACTTGGAGTTAGCAAACGTGATTTAAAGGAAAGTTTTACACATACACTGCTTGAAGTCCTTTGAGTCATATTAAAAGAATCACAGCCCCACAAATCAGGCTTACTAATAAGACCACCTTTCGGGTTGTAAAGCTAAGTGGCAAACCAGATGCACCATTTCACTGGAATTCTAAAGATATAATTCTAAAATGATGCTCAGCTGGTGTAATGCGTTATTTTGTGTTCACAAGATGAAGTGGAATTTAAATTTTAAAAAGGGGAAAAGATTTTGAAGAGTTTTGAGGGAGGTCTATTTAGCTTCTACCTAATTTAAAAATTAGTTTTGGTTGTCTTCTCACTCCATCAGTCCTTGAATCAAAATTCCAAATCAGAATCTATTATTTTCTTACCCATGTTAAGCAGTGTTAAGTAGAGTGAAAAGCTTTTATTTACATTAAGGAACCAATCCTACAGTTTTCACACAGGAAAAACACCCTTTAGAGTCAATAGCAATTTACACAATTTATCTTAGTATGTGTAAAGCTTGAAGACTGTAAGCCACAATGTAAATTCAATATTTACCATATTTCTACCAAAAAAACCTTATTTTTTAACATTACTGCATACCTTTTCTTATAGTAGATTTCACTGTGTTTCCGAAACACACCAAAACACAGCACAACTTGCAGCGTCAGTGTTCCGTCTCTCCCTCTCTCCCTCTCTCCCTCTTTCTCCCTCTACCTCTCTCCTATACCATTTTGATTTTAAATTTGCTGGAGCCTATTTAGTTTATAAATAACCTTAAACTGTTGAACTGTTCACTAGTTTATTTGAACAGGAGACAATGTTATTGAAACAAATCTAGTTAACAAGGTAATTAGCTTTTGCAATATTCCTCAGAAGGCTGGAAACCAACAGTTCATCACTGCACTATACAAATAGCAGCATGTAATGTTAAGCCTATGCTTAAGAGTGGTTCTATCAAAACTGACTGGTCGCATTACCAGCAAAGGTATTGTTTTTAAAAAGTATCTAAGGGCTACCTAAAACTGATTAATTCACTAGAAGTGGAAGAATGAAAATATTTTCCAATAGTAACCTACTATAAAAATGTAGGCTACTGCTGGTGTTGAAAAGATGGGGCTGGAACCAAGAAAATCCTTTTTCTTGCTTCCACAAAAGGCTTTGGGCCTAATTATTTTTAAGTATAATCCAGCCAACATCTTCTCATGCTTAGCTGCACTGAGTGACACTATTTGTGATGCCCAGTCTGCTGAAACTGAGCAGGTTGCTGTCAGTTTAAAAATGACTATAATAAAAGTGACCATGAAGATGGATCTTGTGATTTTGCGTTTCTAATCAGTCATCTGTGAAGAACACTTTTGCTTTGATTCAGCAGACTGGTGACAGCCATGATTGATAGTGCATGAGGATGAAAAAAGGTTATTAACTGTCTTCCTATTAAACTCAATGTATTACCCCTCTAGGTGCATCTCATACTTTAACTTAAAGTACTTACTCAGGTAAGGTCAAGAATGAACTCTATAAACACAGTATCCATCCTGTTGTAGATGAACCAGGAACTCTAATGTTAAATTTTGAAAGTTCAGCATTAAACCATATCTGAATCCTGCTACCTTAATTACTGTGCCAAAACCAAAAACTGAGCAGACCTTCATATGCATCTAAATATATAGCTACACACAAATAAATTCACGTGGAAAAGGGACAGATCAGTTGTTTCTGTGTGATTGTGCATACACACGCGTGCGCACGTATGTTTTACTAATTACAATAGTCCCAAAATAAAAGTTCAAATAATGTTATGTTAACAAAAGAAATGTGGAACGGGGATATGAAGTGTCTTTGGGGCTAAAGTATAAATCTTACACAAAAAACAGTATTTTACCTGCCAGTAGTTAACTTCATTATTAACTGGATCAGGCGTAATTCAATAATTTATGAAGGCTTCCTATCAAAAGAAAATCCAAATGTTTTAGCATAAATGTAAAAATATCTCTCTGTTGCCTTACAGCATGTTTGAATATTAGTTTTTGTTTCCTTCTTTTTACTGATGATTATCTTATCAATCATTCCTCAGAACTATCTACTGAAAAAGAAAGGAAAATGGCACATATATTCAGTTTTAAAATAATTATTTGATGGAAATACTGATTCCTAGGGTACTTCTAATTTCTAAGGATGTCTCTGTGAGGAGATAATTTTAAAGGAGTTTAAGGACAAAAGAGTGAAATATGTTTCCTGTGTTCATTATTATTACTGACACCAGAAATGAACTGAAAGGAGAAAGTTGTCCACATTGTGTAAGCAGGTTAGCATCTTTTTAGATTCAAAATTTTATTTGAGGAGTAAATATTAACAAAACATGTGATCACCTCTTTAGAATTAGGTGTTTTACAAAAACTTCTTCACAATCAATAGCTTTTTAGATTTTTAAATTTATCATTATTAATAAATTTCTGATGGTCTTTGAATTTTATTATGCATATCTTACATTACAATCATTTTCTGTTAAAAATAAGTAGACCAAAAGATCAAAAATCCTGACTCTAACTACAGTGTGCACACTGTCATCTGAAGGAATGTACATACATACTTGTTTAAAATAAGCTCTTTCCACATCGTATACAAGATTTCCCCCAAAATACATATATTCCATATTTGTCTTTCAGAGTACTAAAACATACTTTTAAATTTAGTTTGATAATAGTCCTTCATTTCCTCTTTTAAATTATATCAAAAATATTTCTGCATTCATTAAAATCATTTCAGAGGGAAACAAGAATATGATTCCAAGCTAGATCATTTTGGAGAAAGAAGGAAAAAGTCTCTCTCTGTCTTGACTATTCTATAATGTACTGTCACGCATGAAGTCTGCAACATAAGTATGTATTTTAATTTTTTCAAGGTGTTGTTGAATTTCAGTAGTCCCTTTTATTTTTAAACACATTTTTTAAAAAGCATTCATAGTGGGTTAAAAAGAATGTAGAGTAAATATAATCTACCTGAGATGATGATGATATCTCACAAGAAATGTTAAACAATTCTCTGTAAGATCTTTATTTCTGGAAAGTGTGTTCCTTTCAGGTGTGGACTTGGGAATAGGCACCAATTTTCCCTTCAGTAACATTTCTGCTTTATAATAAATTGCAATCCTGTTGTAGCCCCGTGTGGATTTACAACTGGCAGGCTTTCTCTCTGACAATTTGGGGTCACTGTGGATATAGGTGAGCAATAATTTCAGGGGTGATGGAGATATTGACAGAATTTAACAGTCTAAGTTCCTGGGCAAATATTCGTAAAGTGTACACTTCTGCATTGGGTTTTAGTTAATAAGACTTTTGGATGATAACGTTTGCCTTGTTTGTGGATTGTATTTTCTCTGAAACTATCTAAAATATTCATTTCCATTTGTGCCTGTGTCAGTACGGCGAAACGTTTAAAGTAAAAGCTATCGTTCCTCCCCGAAGCATATTTAAACAAAGCAGAAAGTTATAACTGTTAGAGGCTTAGTTCAAAAAACATTTGCATGCTTTTAGCAAACCAGAATTATATGAGTTAGGTGACAACATTTGTTTTGTGTAGCCTTACAGGTGCCTGGAACAGGTAAAGCCATTTTATCAGACTTCACACCAAACGGAGGCCCTGATGGTAGCGAGAGTTTCTGACAATGGGCCAGATCTACATTTACTCACTCAAGAAGGGACTGGCAGGATTGGGCCCATACTGTTCACTTCGTGTGTGTAACCTACAGAGAAAAAGTAAGTCTAAACGTAACTCCAGCCATATGTAAAATAGTGAAAATGTTTCAGCCAATGTGGATGAAATTAATAAATTAGATTTCTTCCTCCAGCTTCTTAAAAAGAATTGTCACAAGAACAAAACAGAAGAACCCAAATAATGAAACAAAGGATGGGGTAGGGCCATTTAACCTGGAACAATCATTTCCTCAGGTTAAGGTTTATTTAAAATCCAGAGCAGGCCTGAAACAGCAACTCTAGTAGTACCCTTTGAAATGCTTTTTTATTCCAGCACTCACTAGACACACGAAAAGCAAATCCTGCAATAAACTGCAGGCTAAGTGCATGTGGCCCAACCAGGGCCATACAAAGGCGACACACATAGCATGTGTCACAGCCAGTAGCACAAGTGACTTCGCCGGGGGGATCCCTCATCTAGATCCCGCTCCAGACAATCAGGGCAGAATAAGGAAAAAGGCCAAAAAGAAAAAAAGAAAGAAAGATTAAAAAGGGGGGGGGGGAGAGTAAGAAGAACCAGACCCCAAACCCCACCTCCTGCCCCCCAGACAAACGAGGGCAGGTAGACCAGCTGGGAGAGCTGACCTCCTCCCCGCGGAGGGGATGCTGCCGTCGCCAGTGGAGGCCACGCAGCGCGGGTGGGAGTTTGCGCCCCTCAGCGCGGAGCTGCGCGGGGCGCGCTTCTCCCGGCGCGGAGCCCTCGCACCTGCCGGGCCCGCGGAGGCGGACGGGCTCCCCCGCCCCCCGCCCCGGGCCTCCTGCCCCGGGCCGCCCCGGCCGGAGGCGCCGCTGCTCCTCCGCGCCGGGCGGCGGGGCCCCGGGAGAGCGCAGCGCCCGCGGCCGGTCCCGGCGCGGCTCGCCGGGGTTGCCATAGCGCTGGCTCCGCGGCTCGGGGGCGCTGCCCGGCGGCTACGGGCGGGCGGGCGGGCGGGCGGAGGGGCGGGGGGGGGGGGGGCGGCAGCGGGAAGCGGCCGCTGCGCATCCCCGCGGCCGCAGCGGCGGCGCGGGGGTTCCCGCGGGGCTCCGCGCACCGGGCCCCGCAGACACCGCGCGGTGGGGAGAGTGGGGCGGGTAATGAATTCCAGCAGAGAGCTGGAGAGGAAGCGTTTTTCAGAGATCTGCCATATTTAACATTGACCACACTAAAGATGTTATTAGCGAAGGGGGGGTGGGGAGGGCAACGGGGGGATGCGATAAGGGAAAATAGATAATGACACATAATCCAAACCAGAAGTTTGAAACCAAGTTACTTCGCAGAAAAGAGCCACAAGCTCAACTTTTTTTTTCTTTTTTCTTCCCTCTTTCTTTTTTATAGGCTGGGGCTGGAAGACAGGGAGATAAACTTGTTAAGGAAAGAAATATTCCTCTAGCAACCGGGTAAATAAAATAGCTGCAGAGAAAGAGCGAAAAGACATGGAGGTAGGGAAATGCAAAGGACATACATACTACTATTTAGAAACCCCAAAGGAAATTGTAAAGTAGGAAATGAAAAGGAGGAGGAGAAACATTTCTGTTGTAAATTAGAGGGAATGGAGATTAGCAGGAGAAAAGGGGGAAATAGCTGCAGAAGATTTAAAATAAAGCACCACTGAAGATTAGCCAATGTTTAAAATATCCCAACTGAGGAAAGAGAGTGGTGCGCTCATCTCTTCGTCATGGGTGTGTGAAGGGGAAACGAGTAGGGATAATTACTAATATAACACATGTCCGGGGGAACCAATCCAAAATAAGAGATAAATTTGGCTGGTGAAGACAGATACGAAAAAGGCTGGAAAAAAACTTAGGAATACAGAGACCTGGGAGGAGAAGAGGAGAATTAGAGGAGGAGGAAGGCTCCAGGAGTACAGGAAAACTTAGAGGACCAGCTGGATAGGGAGGAAACAGCTACGACAGAGATGGGAAGAGAGAATAAAAGTGAGAGAGAATGAGAATGGGAGAGATTAGGGAGAGCAAATAAACCTGGGAGAGGGAGAGGGAATGGTTGGAGCCGATGGGAAGAAGGAAGGCAGGAGCGGAAAACTAGGAGAGAGGGAAGGAGGGACAGAGGGAGGGATGTGGGGAGAGAAGGAAGGAGACAGAGGGAGGAGACAAGGACTGAAGTCTCCCAGCCTAGGGAAGGTGCAGCACTGAGTGAGAGAGAGCTCACTCTGAGGGTTAGGTTAGATTTCCAGAGCTCTTAGAGCTCATCGACCAGCCCGCTGGAGTCACTATTCAACCCGAGTCCCAAACACACGCCTCACTAACTACTTTACAGCCACTTTCATTGATTTTCTTTATCAAATAAACATAATACCCGTTACAGCAACACTTCCTCTTCGCGCAGCCAGAATGCCACAAGCTCTGATCGCTGCATTTCTCCGGCTTGCAGTTCCCCACCCTCCACCCCTAAATAACTTGTGTTCTTTCACTTAAATGGTCAAATAGATTATGGCTTGCAGAATTTTTCTGTAATCTGGAAGGTACACTGCGAGCTAGGCAAATCGTTTAAATTACAAGGTAAAGGGTCCCCATCCCCATCGCCCTGGCTTGAAGACAGAATTTTTTCCCCACAATTTCAGGGGTAGTGTACATATTTACACACTTATTTCCTGCTAATAAGTGGTAACTTAATTTAAAGGGAGATGTCAAAGTGAACGCTCCCGCCTGAAAAATGCAGGAAAAAATTAGCGCAACTTTCGCACTTGCACCTAAACTGTCACTTGATCTAAGCATTTCAGCCTCAAAATTCAATTTTATTTAAAAAATCCCCTGAAGTAGCCCCCTTCAAAAGCTGTTTTTGAAGCAGGCTCTTCCATATATGTCAAAGGGCTGTTGAATTATTCATTATTATAATTACTATCATCATTGTCATTATCCCTTTCCATGTGGAAATAATTTTATTATCGTAATTTGATATCTGAAGAATTTCCTGTTAGTCGTTTGATAATCATTTTTTTCTACTGAAAAGAAAAGTTTTGTTTATAAATGAGAGAAAAATATTTTAAATGCTTTTATGTTTACTATAGATTTCCGTTTATCTAATCGATCGGAATGCCAATAAATCGATTAAAGGTTTAGTGTTTTACAAACAACCATTTTGTGCTTTTTGATTTTACGTTCAGAATGATTTTAATAAAGCTAATGCCTTCTCTGAGCGTTTGTTCACCCCAAACCTAATATTCCATCATTTCTATTATTTACAGTTGCAATTTAAAGTGTTTCTAATGAGAAAAATAAACACAAATAAAAGAAGGAAATAATGTGATTAAATTACTTTGTGCCTGTGGTCAACATATTTAGGCAAAGCCCTTAAAAATCTTGGTGAATTATATGCGATCATACAGTGATTGCGGAATATTAAATTAAACTTAGATAAATCCGCATTGAAGGAGGCAGCACCCAATCCTGAATTTATTTCCCATTTTCTATAACAGCATCACTGCGCTCCTCTCTTTGCAATGACAATGTGCCAAATCTAGGCATTTTGAAAACATTTTCCATATGCTTTAACTGGAGACTGATAGACAAAGAAGAAAAGGAGATGGTCTTTTTTCTCTTGAGGTATATTTCCTTTAACTTTTCCTCCAACCTTTTCTGATATTCATCATTTTTAAACAAAAGTTTGAAAATCATTAGGACCTTTTTTTTCCTTTTACGGGTTTTTTTTTTCCTTATCGGGTAATCAATTCCTGAACTGTGGAGTTTCAGTTACGCTTTAATGCAGGACTATAGAACTATCATTTCTATACCTTGGCGGACAACATTTTGGGGAGAAAGCATTGATTCATTTAGCTTTCGCTTGCTGCTTTTTGTAATTAAAGATGGTTTTAATTATACTTTTTTGTAAGTCAGGTCAGATGTGCTGCTTGCTTGCTGGAAGGTTTTTTTTCTTTTAACGGTGCTTTTAATTTATGTGTAGTTTTTACGGATAACACAGAGGTGGTGGCTTTTATTTAGCTGTAAAATCCACACGTTTTCTTTGAAAACTTGGCTCCTTGGGCGAAAATAACTTTTCCTGGTTGCTTTATAATCGCTGTTTGTCGCAGAGGTAGTTTAGCATATTGTCTACACAACAAAGATTCCTGTTTTATTGGCAGTGTGGATTGTTGGATTTAGGTATAAATATTTCATAACTTTCCTCTTTCTGCTGTAAGATCGGTGGTTTTATTGGCTTTTTCTCCCTTTTTGTCTGTCTTTCTACCAGAACCGGTTTATTTCTGAAGTCCCTTTTTGTCCTTTTCCAGGAGAGAATGTACAATTTTTCCCTTGGATATATCACTGCTGGAAATATACTCTTGGGCTTTCTGGAGGGGATGGGGGGGGTGGGGGGGGAGAGCGGCGGTAAGCGGTCGTTTTCCTTGATTTGCATAAGAGCTAGTGAAGTGCCTGTGAAGTTGGTGAATTGCTATTGTTTGGGGCTAGTCCTGACTGTTTTTGTTTATAAACACTGGGGTGGTTGCCGGGAGGGGAGGGAGGTCAGAGCACTGTCAAAGCGCTGACCTCTGAAAGCCCAGAGGGCGCCTGGCTCCTTCACCCTCTCCTTTCTCTCTCTCCCTCTCCCTTTTTCTTTCCCTTCCCATCCAAGGCCAGGAGCTCAGGTTCAGGGCATTTAATCCCCGCGATCTGCCCAAGAAAGGAGCTGAAAAAGGGCTGTTAAGGCTCCGGAGGAAACGCCGGCAGCAGGCTTAGACCTGGAAGGTTTTTATTTATAGTAACGTCCGGGTGCGCGTTTTTGTGCGGCTCCAGCCAAAATAACAACAACAACAACAAAAGCCAATCGGGAACGGCACTATTTAGCTCAAAATCTCAGCGAGATGTCTGTACTATTCGGCTGTGATTTTTCTCTTAGGTCACTGCTCGTTAAACGCACTTTCAGGAGGTGAATGCCATATCTGGGGCAGTGAGGGCAGAATTGAAATGCAATATGTTATTGTTGTTTTATTTCTTTTTCGAACAAAACTTTCCAGGAATCAGATCAGGGATTTTTGTTTTCTTTTCCTCCCTCCTCATCCCCCCCCCCCCCCCCAGCCCTTTTTACTGTGTACTGGAATGTGTTGGGGGGGGGCGTTGTAAATTAACCGTAGATTTTTATACGTGATACCTGCAAAGAAAGAAATAATTAATAATAGCCAAACGCTTTGGGTTCAGAGTCAATTTCATCTCGGGGGGGGGGGGGGGGGAAGAAAAAAAAAGTACAAGAGATTGCTATCAGGTTTAAGTATGTTTTGAAAAGAAGTTGCTGAGTTAAACAAAAATGTTAGTTAACACACTGCCTTTGTCAAATAGCCCCCGGGAGGAGAAGAGACAACAAAAAGGAGAGGAGGTGGGGGCTGGGGATCTGAAAGTGTCTGTAGCTCAGATAAAGGGTCTGTAACACTGAAATCTTGTAATACCTCGTTTCAAACTGAGCTCATCTATAGACTTAGGGAACGCAGTAAAAAGACACGGATCCCCTTTCCCTTGGGTTGGGGTCTGGGGAGAGGACAAGGTGGGGGAAGGGGACGTTTATTAGGGAATTATGTCGGTTTATTAAAAAGGGGAGCGGCTGTGGCTGTAATTATGCAGATCCTTATGCCCCTCTGTGTCCGCAGCGCAGATTTAGGGAGTGAAATGAGCTTGGCGGAGAGACGTGGTGTAACAGAGCCCGGTTTGGGCTAGGATTTCTTTGTCTATTAAAGAATGGTCAGTCTCGGGCTCTGGCCCCCACCAGATCAGTCTCGCCCAGGCCAATAACTTTTCCTTGGGGCTGAGGCTGGAGGTGGTGGAGGACAGAAAAGGCTGAGGGCTTTTTTAATTTTTTTTCCCCTTCCCTCTCTTTGAAATGTAACGTCACTATCAAGAGCTTTTTGTGGTTTCAACAGGAGGCTCGAAAAAATCCCAAAATGTGTAACGGCGCCTGCAGGAGAAGTTCGGAGGAGGTGGGCGGGGGGTCCACCGAGACCAGAGGAGAGGAGCTGAGAGGTTAGGCGAGAGTCTTCGGGGGCGATCAGCTGAGCGAGAGAGGGAGGAGAGAGGGGAGCGGGAGCCGGGCCGGGCCGGGCCGGGCCGCGCCGCCGGGGAGCCCGCCCGCCGCCCGCCGCCCGCCGGCTCCCACCGCAGCCGCACCGCAGCCGCACCGCAGCCGCGCCGGCCGGCCCCGGGTCCTCCTCGCCCGCCTCCCCCAGCCCGCGCCGCGCTCCGCTCTTATCACATCCCACAAACCTGCTGCTGCTGCCTCCCGGAATTAACCTTCTCCGATTTTTCCTAGCTACGTGGCGATCCCCGGCTTTCTTCTAAACTGTTAACATCCCGCAGTGCCTTCTTTTTCCCCTACCCCCCCCTCCCTGTTAGCTACTATTTTTAGGGAGAGAGAAAGAGAGAGAGAGAGGAAGAGAGAAAGAGAGAGGAGAATTAAAACCTCAGGAAGGACAGTAAACAGTGGCAGAAGAAACCCTGAAAAATGTGGACTCTCCTCTCGCAATTTCTGCCTCTATCCCCCCCCCTTTGTTCCTTTAGCTGTAACTCAAGAACACCATAAACCTATATCCCCTTCCAAGAAGAGAGAAAGGGAAAAAAATCTACAGCCAAAAAAAAATGACTTGACTGTTCTGACGTTTGGTGTTTTGACATTAATGACATTAATGATATTGATGTTTCACCAGGAAAAAAGCACTAGGAATAAAGGAGGTGGTGGGGGAGGTGTGGGGGGACGACTTTAAAACTAAATTATCTTCGTTTCCTTATTCTTCTGTGACATTAAGTATACGTGTTTCTCCACTTGAATTTGAAATAGATGTATTGTTCTCAGGTGTTTCTTCATCACATTGTATTTAATTGTCTTCAGTCTTAGGAAACGTGTTACCATCCTTCAGGCATGCACTTGAATGGACAATGCATCCTTCTCTCTGAGTCCCGTTTCGTCTACAATTTAAGCCTAAAAGCCCTCTTTCCATCATACCCCCTCAATCTGATAACTGTAAACGGGTTTCCGAGATTTCATTTTCCCTCTTTGTTTGCATTTTTTTTCCACCCTGTAAACAACGATGCAGAATATCGCTAGTTCCCTTATTACCTTCATCCACAGGGTGCAGTGCCTGTGGAAATCTGCATACATATGCTCACATTTTTTTCATTGATGAGCTGGTGCGATGCTTAGGTGAGGTTTGAAAAAGGAATAAAGTTGCTCTCACGAGCCCTCAAGTGCCCCTGACTTTTCCTTAAGTTTGAGTCTTGGAGACTTTCCTGAAGTTTGAAGTAAGGTTTCTCTGGATTGGGTTAGGGCTCCTTCTATGTTCCCCGTTTTATTGGCAGGCTCCGATTTTTGGAATAGCTGTACTTTCAGGCTGGCGATGTTTTTATTTGTCTTTTTTTTCCTCCCCTTTCTGAAGACCTTCTTTTTTTTTTTTTTTTCCTCCAAAACTATCAGGACCTTCACTCTGACCTTAAACATCTGCTTTTAGCAACTCGGTTCCCTGACACTGGCCTGTGCTTCCTTAAGGGCAGACTTAATTCATCATCAGGTGGGGATTTTCCTATTAGCGTTAGTTCCAGGACTTGCAAAATGTTTTCCTGGAGTAGAAGGTTTAGGGCCCAGAGAGATGCATATTTTTGCCATCCAGGTTTTTGCTGGTTTGTTGTTGTCGTGCGTGCGCGCTTTTAATGGAAGGTTGTGATAAAACCTTCCTGCTGGTTTTTGGTGTTTAAGGCCTAAGACAAGGTTTTGACGTGTATCGCAGGAATCACAAACTTCAAAGGCATGTCAGCTCTAAGGTTATGGTTCACCTGCGCGGGGTCCTTGGTACTGTAAATATCTCTTGCATGTAACTGTGACTTAGTGACCATTTCTGGTATACCCATTTCTGGAATAGCATTATCAAAAATCTGCACGTGTTCCTGCGGTGTATTCGGATGCTCTTTGAATAGTCATGTTTTTATCTTCAGTAGGGGGTATTTTAAAGTATGTCTATTCCTAGTTTTAGTTAATTATCTTTTAATGAAAGTGTCAGTCATATTCACATCTGCAGTATTAGGTTAAGATAATTAGATTTTCAAATGAGAAGCAATCTTCTTAAATCCCACACAGGAAAATATTTGTAGAAGATTCCGATTTATAATGACATCTGTACATTTTACCCTAGTTTTCATCATAATAATCTCCCCCCCCCCCCCAAGAATGAAATGTGTCTGGTAAAATATAGTAGATAAAATATTAATAAAATATAAATACTTGTAGGGAATGTGGAAGATGATGCATGTATATGCATGAAACCTGTATTGTATGCAAAGAGACTCTTTCCCTGGGCTGATATTTACTTCATTTTGATAAGGCTGTTTACAGTTGATATTGTAAAGGCTTTGCTTTTTACTTTGTTGATTTCTCCAAGCAATTACATGGCAGCCACCAAATAAAGTGTGTTTTGCTTTGTATGACTGTGTGTATGTGGAGTGTATGTGCATATGTGTAAATACGATGTAGGATGTGAGCGCATGTGTGTGCGTGCGCGCGTGTGTGTATGTGTAAATAAATCCATCTTTATCTCTGTATGGACAGTTATTCCCTATCTTAGATATATTATCTTTCCTTTTACAGAGGTGTCGTACATTCATTATCCCATTGCAAACATATATTTTTCATTAAATCCCCATTAAAAGAGAGAAAAGGGAAGAGAAAGAAAGACAGGAAGACAGACAGAAAAAAAAAATATCTCCCTGATGGAATAATTAATTTGGACCCGTTTCACTTAAGTTCCCGAACAGTTAAAAGAGCAAGTGCGTCGCTCCCCCCCCCCCCCCTTTTTTTTTTTTAATTTTCCCTAGCCATCTACTTTGTGTGCCTGTGCGTGTGTGTCTGTGTTACTAATGAAGTTTGCAGACTTGTGTTTGTATCCATGAGCTCCTTTCTGCTGCCCCTTCTTCTCTGGGCTGGCTCTGTGGCTCCCGCAGCCCCGGCGAGCCCCCGGCAGCCGCGGCAGCTCCGGCTTCCCCGGCTCCGGGGCTGCGCGTCATTTGCAGCCCGGAGAATGTTGATCACCTCACTAATTACACCTCTCCCTCTCCTCTTCCCTCTCCTCTCCCTCTCTCTCTCTCCCTCTCTCTCGCTCTCTCTCCTCTCTCTCCCCTCTCTCTCTCTCTCTCTCTCATTCCCAGAGTGCATATCGGGAATAGACACACAAAGACATGCGCACTCAACTTAATCAGCCATTTTTTTAAACAGGGCTAAAACGATAATAATTAGCAGAATAAAGACATATCGGATTTTCATTTCCTTTCCTCCTTTTCCCAACCCCTTCACAACCAAACAGCGAGACCGCGGTCGGCACATGCTTTAACAACTCCCGGACCCCAAAGGACCGCTCCATGCCCCCCACTTCTTGCTCAATCATTTTTATTTTCACCCAATAAAGTTGGAGGATTATTTTTTTTTATTATTTTTTTAATGAACCTTCTCTCGTTTACTTGGATGTGATCAGCTGTTAAGTAAATAAAGCAAAACAAAAAAAAGAGACGAAGATCCAGTAGGAACTGCGAGGGGAAATGGAAAGTAAGTTTTTTCTTTAACTTTTATTGAGTAGTTTGTGTTAAATTTAGGTCGAGTATCGATTATCTTTCCAGGCTGATCTTGCACAATCTTTGATATTTCGCTCTCGCTCTCTCTCTCCCTCTCTCTCTCTGTGCCTCTTTCTCTCTCTCTCACATACACACACACACTCACATCCCCAGATCCCATGTATCTCTCCCCTCTCTCTCTCCCCCCTTTTTCTGCCTGTTTCCCCATTTTTAGGTACAGTATTTGCTCTCGTTTGGGAAGGAGGGGCTGCTTTTTCTCTCTCCCTTCTTTCTTTCTCTCTCTCCCTTTCTCTTTTATTCCGGGGGTTACGTTTTGTTTGTGTATTTTTTTTGTTTTGGTTTGGGGCTGTGGGTTTGGGTTTTTTCTCTTTCGGGCTGCAACTTTCGGATTAAGTGCAGGACCCTGCTCAGTTTGCAGAAGAGGTTCGGGGGGCGCCCCCCACTTTTTATTTCGCTCTTTTTTTGTCGGGAGCTCGGGGAGGGGGGGAATACTGTCAGATTAGGAAAGACGTTACGGCTGTCAGAAGTCATCGCTTGCCAGCCCCTTCAGAGCTCGCACTCTTGTTTCGCAGCTCGGTCCCCCCAAAACTTTGAGGTGCTTTTTGAAGGCGCATTCCGCTCTCCCACCCTCTTTCCCTCTCCTCCCCATCTCCACCCCCCTCGGCCTCCCAAACTTTCGCTTTCGGGCGGGGGTGGGGGGGATGCCAGCAGGGCAATGGGGACCCTGACTGCGTGCGTGTACAGGGGAAGGTGTGGGGTGCTTTTTCCCCTCTCCCCCCCCCACACCCCCTTTTATTTTGCAGGTAGGTTTCTCAGGAGCAGAGGCAGGGGTGGCTGTGCGGGTGTGTGTGTGTGTGTGCGTGTGCGCAGGGGGATCGCGCTGCTGGCTGCCGTCTCTGGCAGCAGGAGGAAGAGGAGCCCGTTAGGAGCGCGCCCTGCCTCTCTGTCAGTTTCGCCGCGCGGCGCGGGGAGGCGGCCCGGCACGGCGCGGAGCGGCGCGGAGAGGCGCGGAGAGGCGCGGAGCGGCCCCGCCGGCGGGGATGCGCGGCTGCCGCTGGCTGCGGACGGCTGCCGGCCAGGCGCCGGCGGAGCCCCCGGCATCCCCGCCGTGCCGTGCCGCGCCGCGCCGCTCCGCGCCGTAGGAAAGGCTCCTCGCAGGCAGGGTCGGGGGCTGCTTCAGCGCAGCCTTTCTGAGATTTTTGAAAGGGGGGGTGGTTGTTTTGCGGGACAGGCGCCTATTTTTTTTTTTTTAAACAGAGGACTACGGTGTTTAAAAAAAAAACAAAACAAAAAACCAAACCACAAAAAAACCCCCAGCCAACCAAAAAAAAAAAAAGGCTCATAAACAGCGAGAAGGCAGTTCGATTCCTGCTCTATCTAACTGCTCGTGTCAGAATCAAGTGCATCCCTTCCCATCACGGCGGCTAATGGCAGACGCGTCCCTGCTTCCCCTTCTTGCCTTACATGAAATTTCCTGCAAAAATGCTAATAAACTTTCCCCCCATCCGATGCCAACTTACGGCGGTTCCCCTCCACTCCTCCCTTTCTGCATCTTCTTTCCCCCCCCCCCCCCAGCCTCCCCAGCAGCGGCAGCAGAAAATGCACGGGTTGGTATTTCTTTTGTTACCTGCGAGCCGGGCGGCCGGGGGTCTCTCATCGGCTGCTTAGGGCACTGGGTCCAACCGAGAGAGGAGGCACATCAGTCGGGTTCAGCCTGTTTCACCTCAGCGCCGTCCCGAGGAGGCTTTAGCCACCATTCAATAACACACCCTCCTCCTCCTCTTCCTCCTTAGGTACCAAGACAGAGATCGCAAACATAACACCCCCCTCCCCACCAAAAAAAAAAAAAAAAAAAAAAAAAAAAAAAGCCCAACCAAAAGACAACTTGCCAGGCTGAAGATGGTGGATTTACATTAAGCCAGACACAGGCAGGTTCACTCAGGAAGTCTGACCATCCCGTTCTCTGACAGTTGCATTTCCTCGGCTCCATTCCGTCCTCCTCTTTTTTTTTTTTTTTTTTTTTTTAAATTTTCTTTTTATTAGCCTTGTTCCGTTTTTAATCAAGGATTATGTAGTTGGCAGGAGGAGGTCGAGAAAGAGAGTGGAAAGAGAGGGCTCGAATGCTTTTGGGGTGGCTGCTGTGAGGTTTTTTTTTGATGGTGTATTTTTTTTTTTCAATTGTGTTTCCCCTGGATTTGCAGTGGCTCGATCCTTGGGAGCGGTGGTGGAGTGTTTAAAAAGATCATATGTAGCATTATATTTTTAGTTTGGTGGTGGATGGATGGAAGAGGTAGTGAGAAGCCTTTGCAGCCCTGCCTGTTGTTGGTTAGATTGAGGCAGAGACTTGGCTGCGATTGGGACGCGACTGTGACATGGGCATCGATCGCTTCCATTGAGAGCAATGCAAAAACACAGCCTGGGTATGTAACACTCTCAGTGCCATCAACACTTGTTTTACTTTATATTTACTGGCAAAACTGACAGAACGATCCGGAGTGCTTTTCTTTGAAATAAGGAATACAAACATTTGGATGGGAAGGTGCACAAAGAAGACTGTGGAAATAAACGGGGGGTTGAAGGTTGGGGTGTGTGTGGGGGTGAAGAACCTTAATCATCATTGCTCCACTTCCTATTCAACTGACTGTATTTAAGGAGTTTCTCTCTTTTCTCGACGGGGGGATCCTACTAAACTGGTTGAAATGAAAAAAATCAGACAATCAACCTTGAGGGAATATCTGCTAGTTTTCAGGGTTTGCGGTTTCAGCCGGTAGGAAGGCACACGAAATAAAAGATGGCTAGCCAGCTGTTTTAACCTCTTGCACCTGGCTCCAGAGCTGGGGCTCACCAGGATTATTCAGTTATTCGTGCTATCTGTGCTTGAATATTTATAGTGTACGATCTAGAGATCCACACAGTGCGTTGTAACATCTCTTTATCCTTTAGTCGTGGGCTTTTTGGGCTTCGTCAACATAAACATGTATTCAATAGTTTTCATTTTTATGATAATGAACATAGAGGGTCAATGAAATATAGAGGGAAAAGTCGTAAATCTGCAAAAGTGAAACCTACCCAAGGAACAAAGAAAGGTCAGGTAAACCATCTGTGTAAGTCACAGTAATAGTACCTGCTGTTTGGTTTATGCAGTGATACTGCTTTATTATTCTCTAAAATGAAACTTATCCGCTAGATCAAGTTAAAACTAAAGGAAAGCTGTGGAGATGATAAATGGCATTGCGTGCATCTTTCAGAATAGGGAGACGGTTTTGTTCCTCGATTTTTGAGTAGTTTACGTTTATTTGTGAAGATGGTGCACCAGCAAAGAACATATAAAGGGGGCCGAGAAAAATCACTGTTTAATATTGCAGAATTTACTGCTTCCATTCTGACCATGAGCCTAAATTTACACAATGAAATTTGATTATCTCTAATAACAATATTAGATCCTGCACTGGATGGATGAGAATTGAGGTGGTTTTGTTGATTGCAAGGGTTTAATGTTGCATTTCAGAATCTGATGTGGTTTAGCCTCCCTTCCATTAACTGGAAAACCCCTGAGGTTTTACAATTATTTCTTAAAGATAATACATTTAAGATTGCATTGGTAGGCTGAAGAAAAGTCATAAAGGCAAGAAGGGAAGCCCTTAATAACTCTTGAGATTCAGACATGTTCAGCAGTTAGATTGGCTCTGACTTCACCAAGGGTCGACAATGTGTCATTTCCATGAAGCCAAATTGCCCTCTGCCTATATGATATTAATGTGCAAATCAATATTTCAGGGATTAAATTTCCCTTCTTCATTTTTTATGGTTTCTACCTCAATAAGTCTCAAGTCTATTAGAAGAGGCTGGATGATTTAAAATCTTTCACTGCAGAATGGCTTGTCGTAGCCTTGTTTCACAGACCGTTTTTGGATTTTCGTTATAAAAGACTAAAGGCATTCCAAAGAAGTTGATAGTCAATATAGGGACATGCTCACTGTTGTAAAGCCCTTGTTCGATTAAGAGCTAAAAAGGTATTGAAAATATAATATATATGTTTATATAATATATATACATTCTACTGCTTTAAAAATATTGTGTTAATCACCTATTGATTTATTTCAAAATCAATTGAAGCTCCTTTCTTATTAGTGATTTGTTCAGCATTCTTCAGCCTTGTTGTTAATTTTCTTAAACAGCATGCATGAATTAATCTGCTGGTAGAATGTGTTTTGGGGTTTTCTTTGAAGCATATTTAAAACCAGGCTTTTTTACCTATTTAAGCTAAGTGGTGTGAACATTTTAGTATTGTAGGGAGAGCCAGGGCACTGTTTTCTGCACTTCAGATTCAGCATTGTTTTAATGAAGCTAAGGGGCGTTTTGTAAATATTTTATGATTTCTGCTCAGATGCTTATCAGCAATGTTTATTAAGAGTTTCCATTGAATATTCATGATCAGTTAAAAATTAAAAGAGAGCTATCTGATCTGGAAGGAAACAATACATGACAGAAAATTTAGGTCAAAATATAAGGTTGTGACTTTATCACATAATCTTGGGAAGGCCCTACTGTCTATCATTTAGTGTTGTTTTATAGTCTTAGACCATCTGGACCAAGTTCCGCACAGCTGCATGAATTTCATATGTGATAGAACATTTTTTCCATTCAGTGTGAAATGTTCCTTCCTAAAAACGTACACCAGACTCGCTTAATTTAGTCTGCTAAAAGAAATGCACATGAAAAAGGACAAAAGGCTCTTTAATCTCTGCAAGCTGTTTGTTTTTCTTCAAGATTCCTGTCTGTTTGGGTTTGAAAAGTCATGTTTATTGAGCAGATGATTCTGAGGTGTGACATTAAAATAATATATGATTTTTGTGCTAGTTTCTGCTCTCCTAGTTAATTTGCAGAACTACTTTTTATGCCTGTCAAAACACAGAGTTAATCTATTCTTATTTACAATTAATCTCAATAAAATTAATCTTAACTATGCCTTAGTCAGTAGCTTAAAATATCTAATTATATTCAATTAACTGCTGTCATAGTAATTAACACTGCTTAATTGCCTCTGCATATATTTATGTAAAGCTCATTAGTTACTGCTTGCTCTTTTTTCCTTTTCTCATTCACATTTTTGTCATTCTAAGAGCACTGACATAAAACCCAGCCTAATTTTTGACAATTCGGGTCTTGAAGAACCTGTGACAATGGCAATACATGTGTTCGTAACCTGCGATGTGGGTAAATATTTGTGTTTTCATATGGAAAAAGAGTACCAGAGTTGGGTCTCTAAAGAACTTCCAATCCAACTTCCCCCCCCTCCCCGCCCCTTTCTCCTACCCCAACACATCCAAAAATGTTTTCTAACCGTGTTGATAGAAATATGAGAAGCCAGGTTAAGCTTTGTGTTTATAAATGAAGAGCTTCTCTGCATCTGCCTTGGGGCTGTACCCAGAAGGCAGAGCTTTGCTGCTCCAAATTCATTCAAAGGGTTAAAGACTTGGCCAAGGTTCAAACTGAGAAGCGCCCAGGGAAAGTGCATGTGAATATGTACAAGTTTCATGTAATTAGTGCTTAATTATATTAACATATGCAAATTGTCAACTTAGGAGCTTGTTGAGCTGGCAAAGATCAGCCAGGCACAATTGCTGTATTGTTCTGAAACAATAATGGATTTCAAGTTGGATTGTGAAAACACATAACTAGCTATCTAATTTAACTCATACCATGGTGAAATTTCATTAGTCTCCATGGAGACTGGTTTAATTGTGCTGACTAATGTTCTGGGCTGCAGAATGTCCTAAAAAGAAAGCGTTGTTTGCCTAATCCACCTTACAATGACACTTGTTTGTACATGTTTCCCTTGTGTGAGAATTTGCATATGCAAATAAATAGTTTCTCTGCCCCATTTGTCATGGCTGTTCATTACCCATGAAGAGGACATTGTTACTAGGCTGTTACTGAGTCTCCCAAGACAGGATAGTGTCAACCAGTCCAGCCACATTCTTTCATAATTTGTTTCTGATTAATAGACCAGAGTGAGGCTCATTCTATTCAGGCCTCTGCAAAGGGAAGGTCAGTTCTGTCACTGAAAAGAGTTTCCGCAGCAACTGAAGTTTTTTCTCTCTCTCCCCCTCCCCCCTCTTGCTTTGGCTAAAATAATCATATTTAAAATAATGTATTCTTGCTCTAAGGAATACCTCCACTAATAATCTCTAGTTTCCTAAAGCAAAAGATAGGAAAATAAAGGAGATTCTGGTATTGGAATATTAATCCTGTTTTTGACAGAAAGGTAAACTGATATAATTGCTTTTCAGTCGAAGGAATGGGGGTTTATACAAGTGTGAAAGCATCGGAAAAGGATTAGCATTTTTTTGCATAATGAAAAGCTCTGTTGAATAGGGCACTGAATGGTTGACTGAATGACTGAGATGAAAGGAAGATGAAAATGCAGGCTCCTCTTTCTTTATGCCTATGTTCAGCTCTCCCTAAAGTTATGTTTGTCCAAGACTTGAGAAAACAAGCAGAAGCTCAGATTTCAGCAACTTGCTAAGATGCCCCGAGTTTCCATCATCATGTGAAGTAATATGTATGAGAGTAGTGCAGCAAAAGGATGAGAAACACAGGTTTGTATGGAGGGGAGCTCCAGGAACATGACAGGCAAACCAAATATTGACTATTGGGTATGGAGGATTCCCAGCACTTTGCCTGGGGGAAAGAAAGAGGGAGGAGGGGGGCCGGCAGGGAGGGAAGGAGCTATTTTAAAAGTTGCCAATGGAAATTAGGCATCAACGTATAATAATCTAATAAAGTTTGGTATTCAAGGAAGCGGGCTTTAGTCAATAGCTGTTTTAATTATTAAACTATTTCTCTTTTGGAAAAAGTTATGAATTCTGACTTGGTGCTAAGTGTTTAAGTGGTATAGAAGCCTTGCTAGGGAAAAAATTACTCTCTTCGTTCGGCTTTGAATATAGACAAAGCTTACCGAAATAGAAATTGATACATGCACATAAGGAGCGGGGTTTTTGGCGTGACTGCATCAGCATATTCAGGTTGTTTAACACATTTGGATTCCGGTAGATTCAGGTGGCGAGAAGGGCCCTGGCCTCCTCCTGCAATCAGTGCTAGCCCCCACTGACTTCAACCGGAGCAGGATCAGGCCCCCAGACAGGGCTGCAACTGGTTAGCTGTTGACAATGTGATCAGTGCTTCTAATTATGTTCTCTCAACAGTAATTAGGGCAGTTAAAATACCATAAGTGTTGAGCCACTTTTGAAAGTGGGAAGTGGTTCTTTTGTACGTATGTAAATCAAATGCAGTGTGAATAATTATTTGTATGTATGCATATTAAATAGGCTCTCTTTTTTTTCAGGTCAACATAATTACCAATTTAGAGCTACTGTGGAAAACTGTTGGTAGTTAGACTAAATATTAACTTGTTTGGGGGATTTTTTTTTTTTACTTTGCAGAACATTTATTTGTAAATGCTTGTTAGTTCAGTATTGGGCTTGATTTGATAATATTTAAACAGTTAGAGATGCCTCTAAGAAATTAGGATTATTTATGGATAAATGAAGTAAAACTGTAAATGCAGAAAGTACTTGGTAAGAATAAAGTAATGAAAATTCTCTCCTTTAAGATGAAGTTAAAGACCTTCTATGGGATTTGGGAATGTTTTACTGCTAACTTTATGAAATTCCTTAAAACTTCTTTTAAAGGAACATGCTTAGGAGATATTCTTTCATTCTGGGAACGGCTTATTAGTGTATTTCCATAAGAAAAATGTGTTAATTTAAAAAATAAATTAATTTATATTTTAAAATATTGTTAACCAAGCACCATGTGTTGTCTCTGGCAAAGTTCCAGCCACTGTAGAACTGGATAACACATGGGTTAATAATAACTTATGGGATGTCTGCATTCTTACTGAATGGGCAGAAACCCAGCACACTGAGGTACTGGGATTCAAGATTTTACAGAATAAGATGGAACACAGAATATGTTTATGTGAACAGATGCAGAAACTAAAAGACGAATCGGTTGCTTTTACTTAGTAGATAAAACAAACCTAGTATGTTCTGTTTGGTTGCTGTTGAGATTTGCTGTTTTTGAAAGGGGTAGTAAGCACCTTTATTGATAGCAGGATTCAGCAGACCTGTAGAGACAAACTATTGCATAAATAAGGGCAGCAGATTTAGTCTTTAATACATATTACTCTATTCCTTTTTTAATAGTCACTCTATAGCACTTTTATACCAGTGTTGTCATTATTACTGCAGCTTTTGCTGAGTTCCAAACTAAGCCAGAGAAGTTTGTACCAGATGGAAATACGGCAGTCTTGTTGAGGAATGACTTCTTCTGCTTAAACAAAATATTCCAAGGAATGGTTTAACTATGTTATAGGATCAAAATAAAAGTTTGCCATATTAAGATGCTCTTTTTATATGTTCACATTACTCAGAATCAGCTTTCAATTAAAAAAAAAAAGAAGAGAGAGATTTAGAAGGTAATTTGTCCAAATTATATTTTATTTGCTTTCGGTACTTTTGAGAACAATTTTAAATATTCTCAGAAACTGGGATCTCTTTACAGACAAATCTAGCAGACTTTTAGCACTCTCAGTGATCCACTAGGCTGTACCAGCTCCTCAGAAGGTGTTATTGTCCTTCAGGTCAATAGTTCACAAACCAAAGGCTGTATGTACATGATAGACCATGATGACTCTGAAAACAAACCTTTACCGTATAGGCTCCAGTGGTGTCTGCAGAACAAGTGATGCACACACTGGATGTACATCTAAAACTGTATTTAAAAAGACAAACATTCTGCTTCTGAAACAAAGAAAACCTTATGAAATGCCTGTGTTGATGTGAGCCTAGGACATGTAAACCCAAAAGAACCGGATTCTTCCCATTCACCCCAAACTAAATTAACAATAACTCCTCTGAAATCAGAGGAGTCATGCGGGTGTAAAACTGGCAAGACATACAGTTCAGTATTAGTAGAAAAAGAATCAGGCCTTTAGTTACCGGTTGACAATAATCCCATAAAATCAAATTTAAAAGGTTTTTATCTCCTCTTTCTACACTACCGTTTCCATTTTTAAGGATGATGTGCTTAGTGCAGAAGGCACCGGAGGGTCTGTAAGAAAGAGGTTTTCCATAGAGGCTGGTGGGGGTCAATTCTGTTCCTTTTGCCAGGTAATAGCAGAGCTGAGGGTCTGGGAGCAGCGGCTGCAGAAGGCTTGCTCCTCCCCGTTTTGACACCGAGGCTGCCTTATAAATTCACCTAATCTGAGATGACAAGGCACCTGTCACTGGTAGTGCTCCAGTGTTTGGGGCACTGATGGAAATCTGGAGTAATCCCAGTTATTTCCACACTTGTTCCAGAAGATGGTAGTGTAACAGATCAGAATAATCTCTTTTTGAAGAATAACAAAAACATAACTTCCTTCTTTTCCTTCAGTTGTTGCAGAGGATCCTTTGACTTCTGGTATTCTGAGGGCCAGAGCTTTTATAAGAAGAGAGGGGGAAAAAAATCCTTGGATTTGCTAAGTGTTACACGACAGTTTCAAATGCAGGTGGCTTTCCTGTGTGAGAAACCCTGGCTGTCCACCTTCAAATAAGAGTTTCTCCTTGTTTAATACCTAACATTTCACATGCCTTCCCCACTCCAAAAAATAAGGTTCTGAGTGAAAAGTAGCTCCATAAGCAGGGAACTTATTCCTGTGGGTTTCTCTGGGCCTTTTATATTTTTTTATATTGAAATATGGTTATTGATTTTGTTTACAGCACCGAGGGTTTAAATTAAAGAAAATGTAACGTTTCTAAAATAAATTATTTAGCTCTATGGCAAATGTCACCCCTCAATCCCTCAGTTCCTTTGAGTTTTATGAACCGCTGACCAAAAAATCACTTTCTTTGCCATTGCAGCGCAGCCATCTCTGGGGTGGGAAGTGTCCCCCCATGCACAAACAACCACCAGCCACTCCGCTGCAGCACAGCAATCTGCTTCGGGACTGTTTCCAGAAGGAACAACCGATTGCTGTAGGGAGGCAAAATATGATTTCTCACGCGGTCGTCAGCCAGTGCACTGGGACAGGCATTTTGGCTCCAGTGAAAAGCGTCACTGGAGTTTTAAGTCCCAACTGGTCTGGCCCCTGGATTTCTCTCGTGCTTGACGGGTGGTTTCCCCAGCGCTGCTGCAGTTTCCAATTTGGACCGAGGGCCTCGTCCAAAGTCCAGCTTCGCCTCATCGATTGCCCCGGGTTTGGATCAGGCCCTTGCAAAGAAGAGTGCCATCTACTGAGGCACCCGCCGCATTTCAAGCAGCGGCAGGTCAGCGCTGCCGCCCGGCCCCGGCCCCGGCCCCGGCCCCGGCCCCGGCCCCGGCCCCGGCCCCGGCCCCGGCCCCGGCCCCGGCCCCGCGGGGAGCGCTCGCTGAAAGCACAGGGAAGAGCGGTGCGGTCACAACTTTTTTTTTTTTTTTTTTTTTCCCGAGTGGGTGGAAAGGCAACAAGAGACAATGGAGTCAAAAAATGTTAGTATTTAAATATAGCAGAAACTGGGAGCCTGACAATAACTCAGCTACTACAGAATAAATTCAGCCATCTGGAGATTGTGACATGTCCAAAAAGGGGGGGGGGAGAGACCTTAAAAATGAAGGATTTCATTCCATGTTGAAATGCATTCTCCACGCAGGCTGCTGCTTTAATGTTGAACAGCATAGGTCTCTGAGTGGTTTTGTGCATCAAAGACATATGCACTGAAACACCTAGCGTCTTGCCACAATTGGATGTTAGTGTTTCCGGACCAGAGCTGTTTGGCCCAGTGCTGAGTTTACTGGTTGATATCGGTTTGTTTTTCAGTGTTATCATTATTTAAAAATAGTTTTTCGAGGCCGTTTGAATTTTTTAAATACATACAATGGCAGTGATTTATAAACATTCCTGGTTTCAGCTGTAGCTGTACAGAAGGGTTGAATTTGCTCTCAGCATATTTTTTACATGATTTTAATAATTGCAGGCAAATATATTAGAAATCTTTTAGGTTCATTTAAAAATCTATGCATTTTAAACAAACGCTGAATTGTGTAATGGTTTGTCTGGGAATTACTTAGGCTGCACTGCGTAATAATATTTTATTAGCTGTCATTTGTTTTCTAGGAAGAAAATGGTGATTTTTATGTTGTGTGTTACGTGAAAACTTGGCACTGAAACGGGACAGTCCCTGAACGTGAATTTCTAAAAAGGTGGGACAGTAGTTGCCCAAAAGGTGAAGACTTGAGAAAAATTGGGGTGGGTCATTTCTTTCCTGAAACGAAGCAGGGTACAGATTAGGAGCCATTAAGGTTTGCCAGGAGTTGCTGGTCATAGAAGCCTGTTTAAGTGCTCACTGTCAACAAGGAAATCATGGGCAGCACTTAAAGTGGCTCACCTCTGATTTATTCATAAACCTCACACGAGCACTTGGCTTTGTTCTTGCTCTGGTAAGGGGGAACTGATGCCAATAAGAACAGGAATAAAGAGCTTCTTGCATGGTCCAAAAGTGAATAGCACTTTATCTCAAAGCATGACCTCCATTCCCAAGATCTGTTGTGTTACAGTTGACTCCGCTAGATGTGTATTCTCAGATGAATTGCTAGAAGAGGTTACAACAAATATATACTTTGTAAACCCTCTAGATGTAACAAGAACTGTGTAACTGGAACTTAGGTTCTAACTTGACAGAAAGGTTGCGGTATTCAGAGCGAACTGAGAGATTTCCGTTTCAGACAGACCTTTATGCTGGTGTTTTTAATGTGAGTCAGAAAACAGTATGATTATGTGGCTGCGATTCAAGCGAAAATTTTATATTCTTTAAGGGATTCATTTGAGAAATGTATTTTGATAAAAGCAGACACACAGAAACACGAAGTAGTTCAGAGACCGAAAAGGTAAAAATAAAGAAAAAGAAAAAAGTCAACTTTGTTCTTAGGCATATTTGATTGCTGCTGCTTTATTTTTGTTTCTCTAAAAAAGGCAAAGTAGTGCTAGCAGTCCGCGATGGGGGAAGGGACCTTTCGAAGACGGTCAACTGCCATGTTTGCACTGGGGCAGAGGTTGAGTACAGTTACTTAAATCCCCAGAGAAACATTTAGTTAACGCTAGTCTCTTTCTGATCCTGTCTGAGTCTGGTTTTCTTTTCTGCTTTTTAATGAAGTTTGTTTGTTGCTATGTTTAGGTTATGTTTTTACACTGACTTGCATTTTCACAACAGATTTGACCAAAAGAGTCATAATGGAAGACAGTGATGAGAGTTAATGATACGTCTTTGATAAAGCAGTCCTCGTGTGCAATCTGATCACAGCCATCAGCTCATTTGTCATGGCTGAAGTGAAAATGTCAGGACCAATGAGTGTATCAGTGCTGAAGGGGGCGAAAGGGCTTTTGGAGACACTTTTGTGCTGGGAGTGGGCCATAGCTTAGATGCAGCTCTAGGGAAATACTGGGATTAGCCAACTCTGTGCACAAATCCCTAGCATAACAGAATTAGTTGGGAAAATGAGGTTTGTTAGGGAAAAAAAAATCTGTAGAACTGCTCTAGGCTGCAGCCCAGGAGCTATGCAAAACAGTAAGGCATTTTATTAAAATAATTTTAGCAACGTGAACGTACACACATTCCAACAAAAATCACAATTGGTAGCCAACATTATAACAAACCCCATCTTAATGCATTTTGCATATGTACTTAGGTTTGCTTCTAGGAAAAAAAAGTGCGTTTAAAATAAATATGGTCCTCACAATCTTAAAAGAAGGTTTTCTGAATTTGACACAGTGGAAATTAATACAACATATTTAAATATGAACTGATGCTGATGATCTTTTTGCACGGATTAGTTCAAATAAAAGCTAAGGGCAGTCTCCCTGCTGCAGACACTTCTTTACTCAGGAGGTGTAATTCATCCTATAGGAGCATATTGATTGCCAAACTGGGACTCTGCTGTGGCTAGCCTCCTCTCTTTGACTGGTCTCTACAAGGTGCTGCTGAAGAATATCACAATGGGCAGATGTGGCATAACCTATTGTATATGCCTGCCTTGCCATGACTGCAAATGCAAATATTTTTATATCTCTGAAGAGTAAGGTTTAATATCCCTTATAATTTTTTTTTTTTGTGTGTGTTCACATTCATTACAATAACTCCGGATACTTCTGGCAGTCAGTTTCCATTCTCTTTTTTAACCTTGGTAAATTCATGATCTCAATGGTATCCTGCAGCAATGAGTCCTACTGTTTATCCCCTTTGCCCCTCTCATCATTGGGTTTTAATTTGTCACAGCTTAGCTTTCTTGGAAACCTGCTACTTGTCTTTTGGTAAGCCTCATCTTGCTTCCTGTTACGTACCTAAGAAGAGCAGGGTGCTTTTGCCACTATGTTGTCCATAAAAATGCTGAAGAAATGTTGATTTCTTTGAGGTGGGGATCCTACTTGCCAGACCTATTCAGCTGCTGTGGAACTGCATAGGTGTTTAACCAGGTAATCCCGTTACCTACACTATGCCAGACCGAGAAGAGTGAGTGGGAGTGAGTTATTCCATCTTCAGTGTGTGGAATGGTTAGTGAGGAATTGTCCGAATACTAGAAGTGTGTAGATAATTTTCTGTCTGGCTACACCAGTTAATATTGGCTATTTTCCTGTGGAAAGGATATTTACCTGTTTTGCCGTCCTGCTTTTTTGATATTGCAGAATTGGGGGTGTTTTGACTTCACAGATCCGTGCCGAGGAGGTTAAGCAGACTGCCAGCGCTAGGCTGAGAGCAGTTTTTCCTTTGTCTGGTGTTGCTATTAGAGGTGCTGCTGCAAGTTTATCATCCTTCCTTTGGATTTAATGGCAGACTGAGAGGAAAATGCAGTTTGGTATTGGCTCCGTTGTATCGCTGATCCAGTAACTGCCACCATTACACAAGGCCTTCGAAACAGAGCAGAGCGTGGCGACGGACGGCAGTGGCCCTCACTGTGCTCCCGGTTATTAGCATGTCTGCGTTGCTACCGTGCGTTGCACAGCGTTCATTTGTGGTGGAAAGATCTCACTTCCTTTTTCTTTCCCAAAACTTGGGCTTAAGTTTGGGAGCAGGCAGAACTATCACGTATACTGATTGGAGGGGGTGGAAAGCAGGGGATGTGTGGCAGAGCCTTAGGCTGTGGCTCAGATACCAGGTAATAGCCTCTGTAAGCCTAGGCTTCCTTGCAGCGGGCTTGCAGCTAGCATGTGAAACTCCCTTTTGTGGTCACAGGCTTCAGGCCCGTGGTCCTTCTGGGCCTTCTTGTGCTATGAACATGGCCACAGAGACTAGAGATACCAGGTAACCTCGAGTCTGGCATAGAAATGTGTAATAAAGCTGCAGCCACTAGCCTTTAAACCCCAAACACTTCTCTGTTTATGTGTGTCAGTGTGAGTGGCAGCAGCAAAGTAATTTATTTAATCTAACTAGTACTTATCTTTGTTAGGAGTCGTCTGCAGATTTCTTCCATTTCATGTACAGTGAATTGTCCTTTTTCAGATAATGTGCTTGTACAACCTTTTTTTTTTGTTGTTTAATTCTATTGATTTACAGTATTGAAGTGAAATATCTGATACCTGTTTCCTGCACTTTGACTGTACGTAGTCAAAGAAGCTGATGAGATTCTTCCCTCCCTTCCACAAGCCCTTTAGCTGTTTTAAATGTATAATTATCATTGCATGTCATTTGATAGCTGCACTAATTGCTGCCAACCATTGTCTGTTTGCACTTAATGCTGAAACCTGATCAACATCCTGCTTTGGTTGATGTTTGGTGGTAAACTTTAATTAACTCTTATTGCATTGAAGAAGAGCTCAGTCTCTGTGCTAACTAATCATTTACCTTCATTATGTCCTGACAGCTCCACTTGTTCCTGGTACTAATAGATACACCAGTCAGTAAATAAACCTGCAAACCTTCATGCCTTGAAGTTGTTCCACATTGATATTTTGTTGCTTAAACTACAATGGGGTAAAGATAATTATTTCAGTTAGTTTTGTATCTCTGCTTTTCCAGACACCAATCTCAAATTGCCTTTTTCATGCCAGACAATATCATTTTAATAGTAACTGTAGATTTAAGATAACATTATTCCTTCAGCATGGTTCCTATATACATGCATCTTTTGAATCAATACAATTAAGCTTGTCTCCTGTTGGAATTCTTGTAATTATTTTTCCTGAAATACTTTTCCTGTAATGATATTGAAGTTAAAGTAATCAGGTTACTGGCAGATCATGTAAAATTCAACTCAAAATTGCTGGCTGCTTGATTTTAATTTGTCTGACATCAAGTTTGTTTGAAAAGGGATAATATGTGGTTAAACCAAGGAGCTTATAATTATGGTTGACATTTGTTTGTTTATAATGAAATCTAATTAAAGTTCATACATTTTAAAACACAAAAGTTAATTACTGAATTGCTCACTTCACTTATGCACAGCAGTCAAATTAACTTGCAGAGCAAAAAAATGACAAAAGACTACGCATAATAAAAACAAAATGCCCAGCTGATCTTGGCAATACAAAACAAATTTGCCATGATAATATTCTAGAAAAAATAAATGCTTTATTAATAACTAAACTGTTTAAAAAACATCCTGTGTTTTCACTGACCAGGCTGATTTTAATACAGAGTAATATTTAAATGTTTAACATGACTTACAATACCTACAGCTTTTTTTTTTTTTTCAGATGCATAATCGGAAGAGTCTGGTACTCTTATACAAGCACAACCCTTTATTTTTTGTTTTCATCGAGACGCTTTCTGAAGTAATCTGGAGTTGTAGTATCTCCCCAAGAACTGGAATGTTTGCTCGAATACCTGTCTTGTGATAACTTTTAGAAAGATAATTGCAGAATGTTTAGTATGCAAGCAAATTAGTATTAGGCAAACAAAAAAGTACTGTAACATTTATTTCACAGTTGGTTTTGAGACAACAAAGAGGTTAGGTGAATCTTATAGAGCCACTTTGACTCTCTAGTCATTTGTTAGTTTTGCAATTCAGTCTTACCTTCCAAATGTGCTGACAGAGAACACATCCAGACTTCAGTAAAATCACAAAGTTTGTGATAATTCACACTTTAAAAGATTATACTACTCTATTTTACATCATTAAAGTATTTTTAGTATACTTACTTATGTTAATATTGCATTTTTGTTAAATTAGGCTTAAGTTCAATGAAGCAAAAGCCTACGTTTCTGTAATTTTTTCTTAAAAGCTGTGAATGCAGACGATCTCTTTCACAGTGTTTGAGAACAGCTGACAGATCCAGGCAGTGTGATTTTTAGTGAAGACAATTAGGATTAATTTTCTAGCTGCTTCTATTTAATTTAGTTCCATGTGAGTTTAAAACAACATCTAATGTAAACTAACTTTGGTCAGAGTTAAAGAGATTAAATGGTGAAAGCTTTACAGATTGGGTGTATCGACATATGAATAAACACAGTAAATATGATTTATTAATTCCTAAAATGATTGATGCAGTGAACTTCTTTAAAGGAAAAAGGAATATGGATTCAATAGCTAAGCTTTATCTTTAGCAGGATTATTAACTTGAATTTCCAAATTTAATAGGGATTTTGGGGGTGAAAAGGGAAAACATGGGGGCTCTTTTCGTTAATGGCATGCTTGCGAAATTGAGTGTAATTTACATAACCTTTCATAGTGTATATTGTGTGTGTTATAATACAGGATCCGATTGATTTGTAGATTAATATTTATTTAGTAAAAGAAAATCAAAGGGATTAAGCAGTCATCATTTTAACTCTAATCCTGCTTTGCATAGATGAGACAAAGGGAGGTGATTAATGCTCTAATGTTCACTGGGTCACTATCATTCAGATGCACCTTTCTCCAAAAAGAAAGAAAGGGGAAAAGTTGGTGCCTCCTCCTAGTATTGGCAAACAAGAGTTTTCTAGCAATACTTTAACTGATTAGGCCATTCTTCATCACTGATGAAGTAATCACTGCAGAACCTCAGTGTCAGGTGGAGTAGTAGAAATATGGTATGAAAGCAAGAATTAGAAGGATAATTACAGTTCATGTTCTTGTCTCGCACCAGTATGGGCTATTAATGTTCAGTTAGAACAAATACGTGCAAAGTAGGGTGGCTGGAAAAAAAAAGCAGCCAAATTTATTTGCAGAGGTAGCCTAAGAAATAGGCCTATCTTGCATAATGATTACAAC